>NC_090768.1:6676582-6679082 GCF_036898095.1 Palaemon carinicauda
GAAGTTTTAGGAATCTCAGATTTTTCTATAGTCATTTTCTTTGGCCCCCGGTTCTGAAGTAATTTATCAAATAAAATATTTACCGGTGACGTTCAGTCGATTCTATGCCAGATAACGCATTGTTCCGGCATTTCCTTCTTTAAGCAAATCCTTTGAAAGGTCATACAACGTACACTTTTTCCCAGCGAAAGGTTAGTTTAGAATATGCTATTCTCTGACTAGGAAATCTGAACACAAATGAATTGTTTCCTTTAAGAGCGGTTGGATTCTGCGGAATGTTATTGCGAAACCCTATCTCAATGTTTACGCTTTTTGTTCTAAAGAATATTTGATCATTAGTTATAATAATTCTCTCACTTAAATCTACACATTCTATTTATAACATAGTAATCACTTCACTCCAAGCAACGGAAAATGTTGGGAAATTTGGAGTGCTATAAAAAGATGATTTCGAAATTGTTATAAGCTGATAAGCTGGTAAATTCTCTTCTCATGAACTTGAAACATATCGCCGGAAGCATATATAGCTAAACTAGATGTGGAAAAATATTAATTCCATGAAATGTCTACTTGCCATAAAGATAACTGATAAACTGGCGAATTCTAATTGATAAGATGGGGGAATTCTCTCTTCAGAAAATTGATAAGCTGATGAATTTTCTCTTCAGGAAATTGATAAGCTGATGAATTCTCTCTTCAGGAAATTGATAAGCTGATGAATTGTCTCTTCAGGAAATTGATAAGCTGATGAATTGTCTCTTCAGGAAATTGATAAGCTGATGAATTGTCTCTTCAGGAAATTGATAAGCTGATGAATTCTCTCTTCAGGAAATTGATAAGCTGATGAATTGTCTCTTCAGGAAATTGATAAGCTGATGAATTGTCTCTTCAGAAAATTGATAAGCTGATGAATTGTCTCTTCAGGAAATTGATAAGCTGATGAATTGTCTCTTCAGGAAATTGATAAGCTGATGAATTCTCTCTTCAGGAAATTGATAAGCTGATGAATTGTCTCTTCAGGAAATTGATAAGCTGATGAATTGTCTCTTCAGGAAATTGATGAGCTGATGAATTGTGTCTTCAGAAAATTGATAAGCTGATGAATTGTCTCTTCAGGAAATTGATGAGCTGATGAATTGTTTCTTCAGGAAATTGATAAGCTGATGAATTGTCTCTTCAGAAAATTGATGAGCTGATGAATTCTCTCTTCAGGAAATTGATAAGCTGATGAATTGTCTCTTCAGGAAATTGATGAGCTGATGAATTGTCTCTTCAGGAAATTGATAAGCTGATGAATTGTCTCTTCAGGAAATTGATAAGCTGATGAATTGTGTCTTTAGAAAATTGATAAGCTGATGAATTGTCTCTTCAGGAAATTGATAAGCTGATGAATTGTCTCTTCAGGAAATTGATAAGCTGATGAATTGTCTCTTCAGAAAATTGATGAGCTGATGAAGATTCTCTTCAGGAAATTGATAAGCTGATGAATTGTCTCTTCAGGAAATTGATAAGCTGATGAATTATCTCTTCAGGAAATTGATAAGCTGATGAATTGTCTCTTCAGGAAATTGATAAGCTAGTGATTTCTCTTTTCATGTAATTGAAACTTGTATAGCCGAAAGCATATGTAGCTAAACTCCATATGGAAGAAAATGAATTCCATGAAATGTCTATATGCTTTTTTCGTTGGATACATGGTTAAGGAAGGCATCCCGTTGGCTCTCAAGGTCGAGCAAATAAGTGTCCAACTTTCTCCCCACTAGAAATTCGCTATACGTGATGTATTGCTTTTCATCCCTCATAACTCACTGGGTCTTGCTTATTGCAATCTTGACCGCAAAAAATTTTTATCAAGAAGTTGTTGCTTGGCTGCGTTCGCATCTTGATTCCTTGTAAGATCACCAGGGAGATATATGAAGGGAGAGGTATTATTTTTTCTTTTGTTTTTTCTTAAGATGGAGATGTCATTATTGTTATTAACAAGTGTATGCGACCCGTATAAAATGACGTCCATATGTTCAGATAGACATGCACACAAACGCGGATTCAGTCTTTCCCACCCCCCTCCCCCTTTCCTAACTACAACCCCTCTCACTAGGGTATGACTTACTTCCTCTCCTCCCTACCGGAGGGATGGGGGAGAGACTGAGTATTTATACACCTGGCAATGCCGCTGATCGTGACCAGAAATTTATTTATATTTGTTTACTTATATATATATATATATATATATATATATATATATATATAATATATATATATATATAATATATATATATATATATATATATATATATATATATATATATATATATATATATATATATATATATATATATATAGCCTGACACTTGCTCTTTATTATATGGGGGAAATAGCCAAACAACCACCTTAGTTTGGAAAGCACGATATTAAAAGCCCCTAGGGCTTCAACATTGAAAGCAGTTCAGTGCGGAAGGGAAATAGAGAAGTAACGAATAAACTATATTTGGAAAGTAAT
>NC_090768.1:6692372-6707372 GCF_036898095.1 Palaemon carinicauda
ATTTCCTCAGCAGTTGAGCGAAACTGTTCATACTTGGATATTTTTTTATTTTGTCGACTGAAGTTCATAACAAGGAATTTTATATTCTAGTTTTATTGTAGATTAGTACGAAATTTGCAACCAGTTTTGATGAATTTTATATAAGAAATTTCATTGATACATGTCATGATTCGATTTGTTAGTTTTTGCCGTTTTTATATCTTATCGTCTCTTAGGTCCAACTAAAAGACGATAAGATATAAAGATTTTTATCCAATTTAAACTTATCCTTGATATTGCTCAACGACTGGTTAAATTTATATTAGTTGTTATGTGATAAGGAATTTTTTTTTTTTAGTTATGGGCATACACAAAAGAATACGTTAAAGTCTTTTTTATCAGGAAAGACATCCTCACAGATTTAATCCATGCAAGTATCTGTTTTTTTTTCATGTTATGTTTATATAAGCAGAAAATTTTGCTTTAGTATTGGTTTTCGATTTCCAAAGTATATAGAATTTATTACTAATATTACGCTTCATCTGTAGATATTATTTCGTGCTCTTGCTTGGGTTACAATTGCCAACACTATCAATTGTTGACGGCCCACTTTCCTTCACATTACTGTTATGAGCTTTGTTAGAAGTGATGGCATATGCTGGATAGCCTTTCTTCCTCTGCATATATAATTAGCATTTGCGATACTTTATTATTAATTTTTTTTTGTCCAGAGTGAGGCATTTATTCACCGATTACCCTACTCTTGGGTACTTGAAAATAGTTAACTGTTTGAGGCCCGAGGTAAGGATGCCAGGTTCGTCATTGTCAAGATTCTTGGGCAGAATATGTCGTACAATACTAGTGGCCTTTTTAGATTTCTTCCAGAAGCAGGTCTCTGCGTCAATGACCTTACATGTCAGGATGCCAGATAACTTCTAATTAATCAATCAATCAATCAGAAGCAGGTCGTCTGAAAGCTATTTAACGTGTATACGGATATGTTTGCTTTTTAAGGTTTTACTTCGAATTTCCTTTTAGAATTTATAACAAATGATAACGGCGTCGATGTCCTTCGATGTCAGGATGCCAGAAAACCCAAACGTAATCAACCTTGAAATTATTTGCATACGAAATTGTGTATCCCAAGCCCGTGACATCACTCCTTTTGAATTTCTTAAATAATAGTGCTTCTTATTTGAACAGAATTTTAGTTAATCTCTTTACTGCCGGCATCACCTTTTTTCAAAGGGAATTCGTGAGCAACTTCTTAAGATAGCGATGAATTGGTAAATACATGTTTGGTAAAATGCCTTCCCCCCTAATGTGAGGAAATTCACACACACACACACACACACACACACACACACACACACACACACACACACATATATATATATATATATATACAAGGATATATATATATATATATATATATATATATATATATATATATACATATATATATATATATATATATATATATATATATATATATATATATATATATATATATATATATATACAATTTATACACATATATGGACAAATTGGCAATTAGTAATTCGTAATAGAATTCTTAACGGGTGATAGAAGGATTCTGCTCTCATGTTCCTCTTAACTTTCACATTTACAACTTTTTTTTTATTCTCAATTAAATTGTATGTTTTTTTTAATATCCCATCAATTTCCAAGTTTTATTTAATTTATAGAGTGATATTTTGAATGTGTTTTGCGCTTGATTATTTCATGTAACCTATTTTATTATATCTGACCGATGTATATAATTTCAAATATATCAAGAATATTTTTTTTTTGGCAATTTTGATTATGTGAGCAAATATTTTTGGTCATTTAATGCCTTTTGCGTTGTGAAATTCCTATTCAATTCTGTCCATGTCCTTATGTGTATACTTGTACCCTTTTATCTCGAAAGTTCAAACTTGCAGCGAATGTTTTTTTTTTATATATATTGAAGAGGCTGAGATAAGTATCTTTTTTTATAGTTTGTATATGAATAATTTATTTTAATGTTATTCACCTTAAAATGTTTTATATTAATTATTCATTACTTCTATTGCAGTTTATTTATTTCTTGTATCTTTTCCTCAATAGGCTATCTGTCCCTGTTGGAGCTCTTGGATTGTTTCATAGTTTATATTAATAATAATAATATTAATGATAATAATGATAATAATAATAATAATAATAATAATAATTAATAATTGTTAATAATTATTAATACTGATTAATAATTATTAATAATAATTAATTATAATAATAATAATAATAATAATAATAATAATAATATAATTAATAATATGCTGTTGTAATTGCCATAATTTTCTTTTGGGTAGTCACGTAACATTAGCCATACCACCAACCCTACGGCAACTTTAAAATTCTGACAGTTTGTATCTCTTTACAAAGAATTTCAGTCCTGTCCCGGTTTCAAAACAAAATTGAACTATGTTGACAATCCTTCAGACCGCTTTATTGATATGAAATTATCTATTCTGAAAAACGTCGGAAAAAAAATAACAGTACATCCGTTAAGAACTTGAAATATCAAAGTCTGTCCTTCGATTGACTATTGATCGTCTTCACGCCAGAGAAATCTCCGTTTCGAGATTTGGATGAGGACTGAGGATTGCTTATATTTACTCAAGTTTCAAGTTTATATTGCCGGGTGATAAACCACCAAGATGTGACGTTTGTGATATTCTCTTTACTGTGGATCACATATTGGCAAACCATTCTTAGTATGCATATGAGAGAAGTCGTCGTATTTCAGGTTCTGTAAAACAGGGTTAAAGATTTAAAGGTCGCTCATGAATGGCAGAGGCAAGGGACAGTGACAATGCCCTAGCAGCACAATACCCTAGAGACTGACCGTATATCCACATGGTTAGCGCCCAAGCCCTCTCTCCACCCAAGCTAGGACCAGGTAGGGCCAGGCAATGGCTGTTGGTGACTCAGCAGGTAGGCCTATAGGCTCCCCCCACCCTTCCTAGATCACAATGATGGTGAGGTTGCAGACAATACAAGAAACTATAGAATTCAGCGGGGTTCGGTCTCCACCATGCAGTGACGTTTGCAATAGGCGTTTGTGTTTATAACATCCGGATCTTTTTTTCTAAATATTAAAGATCTTCATTTATAAGTATTTAAAAGATTACTAGGTAAGTGTTAATTCATTTGTCAATGCCTTAACGTTTAAAAATTTCACCTTGTGGTTCTGGTGCCAGGCTATCAGTCCAAACTTTTTTAATTAGATATGTTATCTATTTTCACATTTTTTCATTTAAATTATTCCTCCGGCGTCAATGACCTTAGATGTCAGGATGCCTGAAAACTTTAAATCAATCAATCAATTATTCCTCGTTTTCATTTTTCGTGTCTAATATTTTAATTCTCGAATATGTAAAAACAGTAAAACAAGAGTCCCATCGGTCGTAGCATAAAAATCTTACGCATTTCATATTTTCTGAAACGCGGCAATACCCGATTCCAGACAGGCATTGATGAAAAGGTCTCATTCCTTTGCCCAGAACGATTTCTTTTTGGGAAATAAATCCCCGAAGCGAAAGCGTCCTCCGTCTGGAATAAATCGATACAAAACTTTCTCCAAAGAGAAAATCTCCCAAAGGCTTACAAGTCCCTGGAGCTACAACAGAATACCCGTAGGAGTTTGCGTCTGATCAGCATGTCCTTTAGAAAGATCATTTATCTGTTTTTTTTTTCTTTTCTTTCTTTACTGCCTTTATAATTCAACTTTCCTTTCTGATTCATTTTCCATTTCGCTTACCTATTTTCATTTTTCATAAGATTAACCAACTGGATTATTCTTTCTATTATATTTCTACTTGCATATGTTATATATTTCAAGTCTTTTTAGATGGTCATAGTGCATTCAGTACAATAAAAAAGTTATATATATACAGTATATATATATATATATATATGTGTGTGTGTGTGTGTATATATATATATATATATATATATATACAGTATATATATATATATATATATATATATATATATATATATATACAAATTTATATATCATAAGTGAAATACAAACTTTCTGCATAAATAACTTTCTTATGGAAACTAAATATTTATTATGTTTCGGAGGAATTGGAAACAAATCTAATCTTACTTATCATTAAGATAATTTTACCATCAGATTTTTTCTACCTTTATATGGAGACTCATTTGCTTTGAATGTTGTCTTGCAACTAGAAGCTTTTCATTTTACGTAATATGTAATTAGTGAGAGAGAGTTTACAGTGCAGATACATGACTTACCAAGGAGCGATAAAAAAACATTATTTAGATAGTGAACTATCTTCAC
Source organism: Palaemon carinicauda (assembly GCF_036898095.1). Lineage (NCBI taxonomy): Eukaryota > Metazoa > Arthropoda > Malacostraca > Decapoda > Palaemonidae > Palaemon > Palaemon carinicauda. The sequence continues at coordinate 6,696,706 of NC_090768.1, forward strand.
GACCACGAAGGGTAATAGAATCCGACCGAATGAGGTAAATGTCATTTATGACGTCACATAATTAGTGGGAAATAGATTTAGGAGGAATCGAGTGACAGGAATCCAAATTGTTGGATATTGATTGTGGATCGTAGTCATTAGTCAATAATTATTTGGTTGAATAACCTCATCTTCGGATGAAATTCACCAGTGATGTATCATGAATGTGAAATGTTGTAATTTCCAAACCTTCATCAATTTGAAAGTGTTTAATACCTAAAGCATAAAGTGTTAGTTAAAATTCTTCTTCACCCAACGGGTCACTGCACAGTAATAGTTTAGTAGCCACTTTCCTCTTGGTAAGGGTAGAAGAGACTCTTTAGTTATGGTAAGCAGCTCTTATAGGAGAAGGACAGTCCAAAATCAAACCATTGTTTTCTAGTCTTGGGTAGCGCCATAGCCTCTGTACCATGGTTTTCCACTATCTTAGACTAGAGTTCTCTTGCTTGAGGGTACACTCGGGCACACTATTCTATCTTATTTCTCTTCATCTAGTTTTGTTAAAGTTTTTATAGTTTATATAGGAGATATTTATTTTAATGTTGTTAATGTTCTTAGAATATTTTATTTGTCCTTGTTTCCTTTCCTCATTGGGCTATTATCCCTGTTGGAGCCCCTAGGCTTATAGCATCCGGCTTTTCCATCAAGGTTTGTAGCATAGCAAGTAATAATAATAATGATAATAATTAGGTAATTTTCTTGATTATAAAACAAAACCTGGAATGCTGGAATACTCTACCTGCCGGAACTGTGGGACTCGCAAAGCAACAAAACACACGAAAAAAAGTAATTTCTTAATCTTGTCGCGATGAGAGAAGGAGAAGAAGAAAGACATTTCTGAGAGATTACATTTCTCTTTTTTGTGTCGGCTGAAAAGCTTTTAACCATATTGTACTTCTTGGAGTTAGATGACATTCTGAATAGCGAAGGTTATTTTTTCCCGGGGAGTATTGGGATACACAGGATGAAACTAATAAGGCATAATGTTCTTACTCCAGCGGAGGAAGGGCTGATTTGCATAAGCTGTTTGAGCTGCCGCCAGGTCAAGCAGAACCATTGCTGTCTTTGATGGGAAGGTCAGTCAAGAAAACTGTTGTTCTTATATTAGGGTTCTTTAGGGTTGCGATCGGAGGACCGGGGTTCGAGTCCCCCCCAGGCTCGATAGTGTCTTGTAGTGTCTTTAATATCACCCTCCTTATGAGCTAAGGATGGGGGATTTTGAGGGAGCCTATAGGTCTACCTTCTGAGTCATCAGCAGCCATTGCCTGGCCCTCCCTGGTCTTAGCCTGGGTGGAAAGGGGCCTTGAATGTTGATCTTATGTATATATATATATATATATATATATATAGACCATTTCTTTCAGCGAGGCATATTTGCACCGACTCACAGTGATGCCCTTTTAGCTCGGAAAAGTTTCCTGATCGCTGATTGGTTGGACAAGATAATTCTAACCAATCGGCGATCAGGAAACTTTTCCGAGCTAAAAGGGCACCGCTGCGAGTCGGTGCAAATCTGCCTCGCTAACAGAAATGGACTATAGTCAGTCTCTTTATTGGCTATTTGATTATCATCAAGGTGTATAGAAAATTGTATTCTAGTGTGCGTTAAATATGATGCTGGATTGCCTTAAATGGTGTAGTTACCCCGATTTATATAATCATTATATATATTTTGTCTCGCAAACACACCTCAAAAACCAAAACTAGAGCTACATTGCTTATATATTTTTTGGCAATCAGTGAAAATTGCATTTGCTCATAACAAACTTCCATCTTCATCTTACGTATCATTCTCCATAATTTTTTTACTAATGTACAGTGTATATATATATATATATATATATATATATATATATATATATATATACACGCATATAATAAAATCACTGCTATATCGTATTTAATAGAAATAAATTTCTACCTCACATCGGTCTCGAACCTTAGTCTCTTTAAATAAAGGGAAGGTGCCTATCTTTCATCACAGGATTAACTGACGAGACTACTGCGTGTGTATGTTTATATTCATGTATACATTAGTACATTAGCAACATCAACAAGTGCAGCCATTTCTAGTTCACTACAGTAGAAAAAGCCTCAGACATGTCAATTCATGTCTGAGGTTTGGGCAGTTTTCATCACCACGCTGGCCAGTAGCTGATTGGTGTTAGTAAGAGAATTAAGATTTATCGCTCGTAGCAAATCAATCTAGTATAGGCGACCACGACTAGTACATCTTTGCTGATCATGGCGAAACGCAAACCATTTCCCCACGTTAAGGTACCCCAACTTACATACATGTATACATAGAGAAGAAACACCTATATAATATTTTGAGGAAGTTTGGGCCTAAAACCTCCAGTTTTCAGATATTAATTATGGTATGAAGTTATTTTCCTCATGTCCAGCCTCATTTACGTTCAAGAGGCTTCTGTGCCAACGTAGTCGACTTTTCTTAGTGGTCTGTGTAATCAATGGTCCAGATAACGTGGTTACCAGACCAAATATTGACCCAGCTTGTTATCGACTTCACTGATCGAATAACTAATGATGTAAGAGTATAATTGATATAACAAAGTAATTTAACACATTAACTGCTTTATTTATCTTTCACAGTCCTCTCGTTGCCAGGATTTTAACATGTCGCTAAAATGCATTTTTTTTTTCATCCAGTGTTTTTCCCCAACATTTGAAAATTATCTTATTTTCAAAGTTTGCTTTCCCCGAGGCTAACGAGTCATCTCAAAAAACATTTTCAAATTTACTTTAGCCTTTTCTATTTTTTTTCAGCATTTTCTTGCATCATCCCCATTCAACTAATCTTCAAAATCCTAATTAGATGGGAGTCTAATTAGGATTATATACTCCATAGAGGGCATCTTTCCATTTTGTGATATTTGATTTGTAGTTGATTTACTCTCTCTCTCTCTCTCTCTCTCTCTCTCTCTCTCTCTCTCTCTCTCTCTCTCTCTCTCTCTCTCTCTCTCTCTCTCTCTCTCTCTCTTTCTGAATATATATATATATATATATGTATATATGTGTTTGTGTGTGCGTACATGTGTTCATAAACTACTATGGGTTTCACAGACAGTGCAAGTGCAATTTTTTTGCAATTATTCTGTAACGAACAGTCGTATCAATACGAGATGTTGCTATAGGGTATTACACCCAGTGAGGAAATTTATAGGGGTATAATGAATCGTTAATTATTAATTATAAAGACACTTGCCCCTATGCCAAAGGGCAAAATCTCAATCATCCAGTCACAAAACCGAACAATAATTACAGAACCTCTACCTCCACCCCCTCCCTCCCTCTCCTTTCATCCCTCACCTGCTCTCCCCCTGCTTCAAGATACCTCTCTCCACCTCCACGCCATCCATCCCTCTCCGTTCTTTCCCTTCCCTTCATGCTCTCTTCCTGAGAAGGTAGCTTAAGTTGCAACTTATTTTGTATGATTTTTTTTATAACAAGCACTCTATCTATCTATCTATCTTATCTAATTATAATATTTATTGTTGTAGATATGGAACAATTCAATCGGTTGTTACCTATCAGATGACTGACTGCTTTATTCACTTGTTTGCTCATCTCTCTCTCTCTCTCTCTCTCTCTCTCTCTCTCTCTCTCTCTCTCTCTCTCTCTCTCTCTCTCTTTCTCTATGGTATTGGTTATGTAAATAATTATTAGATTGATAGAAAAAAAATCGTAAAAAAATACGTTTAAATCAATGCAACATTCAGAGAGAGAGAAAGAGAGAAGGAAAGACGTAGGGCAGGTTAGGGAAGAAAGGAGAGGGGAGGAAGAAAATGGGGGTTGGAGGAGAAGGGGGTTGTAGGCAGGCGGAGCTCTTCCAACCTGGTGTTCGTTTTCTTGCTTGGCTAATGAGTTTTGCCTCTTGGTATAGGTACAAAAGTCTTTATTATTTACAATAAATGATTCATGATACTCCTATAAATTTCCTTACTGGGTGTAATACACTATAGTAAAATCTCGTACTGATACGAGTGTTCGTTACAGAATAATTGCAAAAAATCGCACTTGCACTGTCTGTGAAACCCATAGTAAATGTATGTTATCCTATAAGGAAAAATAACAACTAGACTCGTGTTTGTGTGTATGCGTACATGTGTTCATAAACTAAATGTCTGTTATCATATGAGGAAAAATAACAACTAGACTCGAATCCCATTTCCGACACCACCTTAGTATTGCGGCGTTAATAGCTACTTTGATAAGCGATACGCCATTGTCAACGTTATATTGCATTCATGTTATTCAAATGTAGCACCAATTTCCATGAATAATGGAGACCCGGGTGCCAATTGAATATGGTAATTGTGGTGCTCTCCTGTTTCCCTTACGATGTCTTCGACTAATTTAAATGGAATTTCTAGAATATCGCCTTTTTAAACCCTATCTTATAGTTTGTTGAATGTTTATCACAGTGTTTATCGTCACCAAGAATGTTTTGTCAGCGTTTTCAAACATATTACTTTCTTTGTCTTAGTAAGTATATATATGATTTCAAGGGTTCTGTTTTTCGACCATGTTTCTCTTCTATCGGGGATTCTCAAACATTATGATAATTGATCCAAATAGAGGCTCTGTTCTACATAGGTTTAAAAGTTTTGAAGGCCGCTCATGATGAGAAGGCGAAGGACAGTGACATTTCTCAAGGTAGCTAGACAATACCCTAGAGACTGATCATATATACAAATGAACAAATGATCAGCGCCCAAGCCCTGTCTCCACTCAAGCTAGGACTTGGGAGGGCCAGGCAATGGCTGCAGATGAATCAACAGGTAGACCTACTGGCTCCTCCAAACCACCCATCCTTAGCTCACATGGGTGGTGAGGTTGCAGGCACTACAAGAAACTATCGAGCTTAAGTGGTAATCGAACCGCAGTCTGGTGATCGCTAGGCAGTGACGTTTCGAATAGGCCACCACAACCCTGTTCTTATTTGAACGAGGTTAAGATAACAAAGTTTAGAACTCTCTTCTCAACAGCGCGGAAAATTGTTTCTAAAGCTGGAAAATTGTCGTCTCTTATGCTAGGTATTGGTTGCGTCCCTAGGGTCAAACAGTTAGAAATGTCTCTAACTTTAGAGTGTTTGGTTAACATCAAGAAGTTAGAGGCTATACAGTGATTCTGTTCAGTTTCGGGTCTAGCTGTTTTAGTCTCTCTCTCTCTCTCTCTCTCTCTCTCTCTCTCTCTCTCTCTCTCTCTCTCTCTCTCTCTCTCTCTCTCTCTTTTGAGATACTTTTCTTAGTACTTGTTGGTCGAAGGTTTTATTTTATTTTTTTTTTTTTTAATGTATGTGTAAAGATTGAGTGGAGAGGGGACTTTGGCGCTGATCATATGTAGTGTATATATAGTCAGTCTCTAGTGCACTGTCATTCCTATAGGGCATTGTCTCTGTCCCTTACCTCTGCCATTCATGAACAACCTTTAAACCAGGGTTGTGCCTTACTACTACTACTACTACTACTACTACTACTACTACTATTAATAATAATGATAATTATAATAATAATTACTCCAATTATAAGTCTTATGATTTAGATTAAATGAATCCCATCCATGGACTAACCTACGCGCTTCAAAACATCACCGTTTATGTGTATATAAAAAAGCATTTGGTAACATTCCAATTAATTATCTGATAATTAACGTTCCAATTGATTATCTGATAATTAACGTTCCAATTGATTATCTGATAAGTAAAAGAACTTTGACGCACAAGTGGTATTGAACTCATTTTAACTTTGTTAGATGGATTCATTCAACCGCTTCGCATTGGGAATGTCCCGTATGCTTCACTTCGCCCCCCTCTTTTAGAGCTAAATTGCTAAAAATCACCGACCTAATTAGTTCAAGAAATTAATATTAGATTAGCCAGAACATTTTTCTCTCATCCGCGGTCTATATATCCAGCCAATGGTAGCAAAGGATTGCGTAATTCACTTAACAGTAATTTTACGTTGTGGGGTTTTTAGTGGATATTCATTTACGGTAGAAATGTATTTCTTTCCTTATTGCCAAATTTAAATTGGATGATTCAAGTCGCTCTTAGATAAAACGTCATCGTTGACCTGAACTTTGATGCTATGCATTATGCTTTTCCAAATAGGGTTGTAGCTTAGAAAGCAATAACAATAAAATGACGCATTTGTATTACATTTATAAGGATGTCTGTGTACTTCGTATAAAACCTTCTTAACTAGGTTTTTTTTTTTTTTTTTTTTTTTTTTTTTTTTTTTTTTTTTTTTAAATCTTTGAAGCAGTATTTAAAAGAATTTAACTCTCTTGGTCTTTATAACCTTTATAATGTTGATCGTCTTGTTTTTATGGTATTCAACAACTGACCCTATCCAAGTAATTAACCAACTAATGGAAAAATCAACAGAGTATGTCAAACCACTATCTATGGCATATATAGACTATAAGAAAGCTTTTGATTTTGTCAAAACTAACGTAGAATTTTAATAATTTTAGTAATTTCGATAATAACAATAATTTTAGTAGATGGAAACGCATAAACCTCTGTAGATATATAAAATGTGAGACCGTTACATTAACTGACGTTAACATATAATCATACATAAAGCAATGTATTATGTTTCCCATTTATTATATGTGTCTCATTTATTACATATGTCTCTTGTAAATAAATACACCCCCTATGTACTCATATGTGTATATGCAGCATATTACAATGTTATTATTCATAGATATCCATTACATTATTAATTGTGGCAACGCCCCGAAGACATGGCAACAATGTACTTCTCAGCCTTGGTGCATCACACAGTGTGCTTGTATTATCGTTCGTCACCCAAGGCAGACGTATTTCCTGCCTGTTGTATTTAACTCTTGTATTGCACCTTCTCAATAGAACTTACGTTAATTTCAGGATTGTGTTTCCTTCCCAACCTCGCAGGAACACCCCCCCAACAACCTTCACGTACCCAATAACTCATGCGATGCACTATGAGTATTAGTTAATGGCCTTAACTCGGGAGGAACCTTTTAGTGTGAGAAGATCGAGAGGGAAGCAGAGAATTAAATGGCGAAATAAGGCGAAAGTTACGGAGAGAAGAGATTTGGTGGAAGAGGATGCCTTTGATAGAAGTCATTGGAGTGGACTCATCAGGCAACCGATTCCTTAAGGAACACTGTTGAAAAAATCGTAACTTTAATCGCAAACTCTCCGTAAAAATATGACGGTTCTCGGCCGTATATCAGTAAAATACAATCGACCGTAATTTTTACCTTACTCGGTTGTTATCTATTACGGGTTGGTGACCGTAATATCACTCCTTTACGTCAATATATCCGTTTTCAAAACGGTAAATGCCTGGCAACATTTATTGTAGGATTTTTACCGTTTTTACGGCCATTTATTAACGGAGTAGGGATGACGGTGGGAAAGAAGACGATGACTCTTTTAGCATTTCATGTTTCCTCAGTTTATGCTTTTTTTCTTTTATCTTTACGTGAAACCTCCTTTACCTTTTTCTTGGTTGAGTAACTGTGAGGTTCCCAGGCCCCAAATTCCATAAATCAATAAGGCCAATCCACATTCTCAAGTGGAAGCAGTGTTTGGCCACATCCAAATGTGTTGATTTGGAATACAGATCAATAATCCTGCCAAAATGCATTATATCAAAGTTATTTTTATTTGTTTGCTCTTGCGATGCACATTGCGTCTGGGACCTATGAAAAATTTCTCCTTTTCATTCTAATTGTAGAATGGTCTTCCTAATCAGGCAGTTGGAATCGGTGGAACTTCAAAAGTTCCAACTGGAACGAAAGTTTTTATGCTCAACGGGCCGACCTAAGTCTCTCTGTAGTTTATATATGAAAGATCTATTTTATTGTTGTTACCGTTTTTAAACTGTTCATTCCTTCTGTTGTAGTTTATTTATTTCTTCATTTCCTTTCCTCACTGGTCTATTTTACCGTGTTGGAGCTCTTGGGCATATAGCAGTAATAATAATAATAATAATAATAATAATAATAATAATAATAATAATAATAATAATAATAATAATAATAATAATAATAATAATGATGATGATGGCTTCAGATATAGAAGACCAACTAACTTTAAATGCGTTTGGATTAAGATTTGTGTAAAGGTAATCTAGATAATTTTTAGCTCTCCATTTTTTTCTCCCTCTTAAAGAAATTCCTTGTCTTTACAGCTATTTTTTCTCACCTAGTTAATTTTATATCTATGTGTTATTCTTATCACATCGGCTATTCATTGGTGTGCCGCTTTGGACCCTCAATAAACTGCTCTTGAAGAGACGGTGGTCAATAGACGCCATATATGATAAAACTTTTGTTTATATACCACTTGATATCTCGCCGAACAAATATTGATATTTTTTAATTAAGGTTCCGACGATAACTCAATTTCGTTCAGCGATGCCCGGCTAGAAATGTATTGGAAACTGTATTTAATTAATAGTTGGTCAACAAGGATTATACGTATTTGGTCCTGGGCGAGTGTCTATGCGTTTATATTCATACGCTCGGCGCATATCTGAAAGTGCTTGAATTTAGCCTGAATAATTAGAAGGCTAGATTTGATTCAGTCATGTTTTTATCGCAAAAGGAATCCCACGGAATTATAGGAGTTCAAGACAAGGAGAGTATTACCAGAATTTTGGGCTGAAAGGGAAAAACTAGTTTTCTGATTGATTGAGACATCACAAAATGATGGAGTGAATTCACTCTTGTGTAATAGCTACAAACTATGTAAAAGTAGACCTTCATTCCAGGCAATCATACCTGAAGTTAAGAGAATGATATTATTATTATTTTTGACTGGTCCCGTACACTAGCTTATAAATAATTGTTCTTCCTTACCCAAGTATGACATCATAAAAAAAAACAAGATAATGGTCACTTATATACATAGGGCTAAATAATAATTCGAGGATGAACCTTTGTTCATAAAACAGTAAAATTATAATTTGTTTCAAACTTGAACGGTGGAATCGTCATCAGAATAGGGAATTATCTGCCCACATTACACCATTCATCTCTGTCTTTGTGCTTTTCTGGTCTTATATCTTATCATATTATATCTTCCAGCATTGAATCTTCTTCAGCCCTTTTTCTTCGTAGGTGGGTATTCTCATCAGTGCACCCATTGCTTTGTACTGTTGGCATTACTTAAGGGTTCTTGCAGCTTTCCTTCGACCTTTAGCTGCGCCTCCTCTATATCCTCCTACACACTACTCAAGTAATCTCTCTCATAGTTTCATTTGTAATCCTGTGCTTCCATGTAACTCCCAATATTCTTTTGAGTGTTTTGTTCTCAAATCTACAAAATCTTGAGCCCAACCTCCTGTGATATTTCATGCATTATGGTAAGCAAGCATTGCAAATCCTGTGGTGTTCTGCTAATAAGGACTTGCCGCGTTATCAGCATATTCTAGGTCTGCTAATTTCCTATTATCAATCCATTCCAATCCTTCTTCACCATCTCCAACTGTTCTACGCATTAAAAAATCCACGAGGAGGATAAACAACATTGGTGACGACATGTTCCCTTGGAGAACTCAGCTGATCACTAGAAATCCATTTGATTGTACTCCATTAACATTAATTTTACACGTGCCATGTTCATGAACAGTCTTAATCAAAACCACATATTTAAGAGGAATTCCATGATAATGCAGGACGCTTCTCAAAATTGGCTGGTGCACACTATCAAAGGCTTTTTCATATAGCACAAATACCATCAAAGGCTTGTTCCTCCCTCAGCTTTTCATAAATCTTTCTCTCTAGTCTCTTTAGAATAAGGATACTATATATTTTCATGACAGCTGACGTAGGTGCTATCACTTCTAACTCCCATTCATCAGGTTTTGCCTCTTCATTCCACATTCTACAAAATAATCTTGTCAGTATTCTGGGGGTCAGATGTTCCATCGTAACCAGGGGTTTTCCATCTGCATCATTCAGGCTTCTCTTGCTTTTATCCACAGTATTCAACAACTCGTCAAAATAATAGTAGGTAGGTAGTAGGTTGGCCAGGGCACCAGCCCCCCGTTGAGATAATACCGTTAGAGAGTTATGGGGTCCTTTTACTGGCCAGACAGTTCTACAGTGGATCCTTCTCTCTGGTTACGGTTCTTTCCCTTTGCCTACACAGACACCGAATAGTCTGGCCTATTCTTTACAGATTCTCCTCTGTCCTCATATACCTGACAACACTGAGATTATCAAACATAGATATATACTGTATATTTATATATGTAGCCTATTCATATTGCATGTCCCGTATCGATTGTAACTCGCCATTAAACGGCTTTTATGTCTGGCCGCAGACATCGTGTGTAATCAGGGATGTTGCTCGTTAATTAGTACCTATTGTAAAGAATTTGAGATGGCCTATAAAATCAAGTAATTGAAATAAAGTTATTGACATAGTTGCTAAAGTGCAATGCTAATGAAAAAGATTTTATGAGCCACTACCAAGGTAATAGTTAAAAGATTAGGGTTAAAGAATAAGAATTATTATGTTTGTTAACTTATCTCTCCTATATAATCAAGACCAAGTGTCTATCTATCTATCTATCTATGATCTATCTATCTATGTATATATA
>NC_090768.1:6712372-6732372 GCF_036898095.1 Palaemon carinicauda
CTTTACACAAAAACTTCTGTACAGGTTTTGACCACATTTGGGAGTCATGTTGCTCATGACCCAAGGAGGAATCTAATATTTTGGATCAAGTACACAAAAGTATAAATACGCGTACGCAGAAGTACTTTGTAAGTAATTGCAATGTTAGTGAATGGCAAATATTTTTATTTTACTTTTTGTTTGTGAACAGCATTATGCAAAGACTACCGCACCAATTTCAACGCAACTTGGTGGACACGTATGGTATGGCCCAAGGAAAAATACATTAGATTTTGAAGAAAATAAATCGAAGTATAAGTATGCAGTGGAGTTAAGAGCAAAATAAGACTGCTTGGCGTAGCGAAGGCATGCTCTATGCTGAGTGCCCCTCTAGCTGATTATGGTCTACCGCCCAATTTCCATAACTCCCATATTATCTAAAGTTTTTGAACGTCTTCTGGCAAAACGTCTTAATAGGTTTGCTGAAGGTAATCATCTATTCCCGAGTTTGCAATTTGGTTTTCGTATAGGCCTTGGAGCAGGGGATGCCCTTCTTATAATCTCCAATGCTGTACAGAAATCCCTTGATTGTGGTCAGGAAGTTCGTATGATTGGCCTTGATTTTAGTGCTGCCTTTGACTGTTAATCATGAGGCCCTTGTCTTCAAACTCCAACTGTTGGGAGTGGGTGGGTCGTTTCTTAATAAATCTCAGAGTTTTTGTTGATGGGCACCATAGTGAGTATATGAATGTGATATCCGGTGTTCCACAGGGTAGTGTTCTTGGCCTATTACTTTTCATACTATATACACATGACATGTGGTTTGGCCTAGAAAACAAGCTTGTTGCATATGCAGATGATGCTACTCTTTGCATCAATTCCATTCCCTGAATGTAGATTTGGTGTTGGTAAATCCCTTAATAGAGATTTAGCTAAAATTAGTGCATGGTGCAAATTATGGGGTATGAAGTTGAATCCTAACAAAACTCAAAGTATGATTGTAAGTAGGTCAAGGACGGTGGCTCCTCAACATCCGGATCTCAGTATTGATAATGTTTCTTTAAATTTGTATGACTCTTTTAAAATTTTAGGGGTGATTCTCGACAGCAAATCTATTTTTGAGAAACACATTAGGTATGTGTCTGCTTCAATTGCACAAAAAATTGGCTTATTGAGAGTCTTACAAGATTTTCGGAGATCAATCTATTCTGAAGAAGTGTTTTAATTCTTTCATTCTACCTTGTTTTGAGTATTGTTCTCCTGTCTGGTCTTCAGCTGCTGATTCTCATCTTAATTTGTTGGACAGAAACTTACGGTCTATTAAATTTCTTATTCCTGATCTAGATATTAATCTTTGGCACCGTCGTTCAATTAGTTCATTATGCATGTTGCATAAGATTTTTCATAACTGACTATCCTTTACATTCAGATCTTCCTGGACAATTCTATCCTGTTCGTAATACTAGGCAGGCAGTTAATTCTAATAGCCAGGCCTTCTCCATCATGAGGCTCAATACTACACAGTATTCTAGAAGTTTTATTCCAGCTGTTTCTAAGTTGTGGAATGATCTTCCTAATCGGGTTGTTGAATCAGTAGAACTTCAAAAGTTCAAAGTTGGAGCAAATGTTTTTATGTTGACCAGGCTGACATGAGTCTTTTTATAGTTTATATATGACATATCTATTTTTGACGTTGTTAATAGTTTATATAGGGCATATCTGTTTTGACGTTGTTACTGTTTTTAGAATGATTTATTGTTAATTTGTTCTCATCATTTATTTATTTCCTTATTTCCTTTCCTCATTGGGCTATTTTTCCCTATTGGAGCCCTTTGGCTTATAGCATCTTGCTTTTCCAACTAGGGTTGTAGCTTGGCTAGTAATAATAATAATAATAATAATAATAATAATAATTATAATAGCAGAATTGTGCACTCGGGCGGTATCTTCAATTCTTTACTATCCTTTTGCCTTACTTGTGCAATTTGGGTCATTACTCCCATTCGTTAGGCAACAAATCAACCGTGAAGTAATGCCCCACCCAGAGCGATAACCAGCCCCAGTAAACATGAGCTTTATTTGTATGATTGTCACCTTGTCAATGACATTAATAAGGAATATTTGAATAAAAGCCAATCGATGACCAGCGGCCTAATTGCGAAACAAACGGAACTTTATTGCTCTTACCACTGGCGTTGCATATAAATATTATTCTGGTTGCGATGCAGCAGTACTACGTTGCGGGCATGCAGAACAATTTTGGACTGAAATGGAATAGCGTCATTTTTTACCGCCTGATGAAGAGGGGGAGGAAAAATAAAAACATTCGGATGTAAGAACAAGAAAATGGACGAGTTTGGATTATCATTAGACCGTTAAGAACTTTTTTCGAAGTCTATGCAAATAATGGAGAACTTCAGTGGCGTCGAAAAAACGTTCGCTCCACTGAAGTGTGAGGTTGGAAAGATTGCTGAATGTACTGTATGAAGTTTAAAGGTTTTAAAGGCCTCTTGTGAATGGCAGAGGCAAGGGACATTGACAATGCCCTACCTAGCAGGACATGCCTTAGAGACTAACCTTATATAGCGTCTAAGCCCCCTCTCCACCCAAGCTAGGATCAGGGCGGGACAGGCAATGGCTTCTGATGACTCAGCAGGTAGACATGTATGCTCCACCAAACACCCACCCTCCTTAGCTGACACGGATGGTGAGGTTGCAGACACACCAAGAAACTAACGAGCTTGAGCAAGGCCGTGTCGAAGGAAGAGGTTGGAAATTGTTATAATTGTAACTAGAATGTCGAAGGATGGAACTGATTATATTTGTTAAGTGTCGTGAAATGTGAGAGGAATTTTTTTTTTTTTTTTTTTTTTTTTTTTTTTACGATTCTTTTCTATGCTCATAAGTAAATTTGTATGAAATTTCATGTGTAGAGCGATGTATGTAGGTGGATCTCAGATTTTGATCTGAAGCCTTATGCGGCATATTGTTGTCCTGAAAGAGAACAGTTGAGAAGAATTTGTGTAGATTGTCAGATGTTTAGAACAGTACAAAATTACTTTTTAAGATATATTTCACGGGAACTGGCAACTTTGACTCCTGGTTATTGTCACATTTTCATAATGGCTTCAAGGTTTTCTCAATTTGAATTTGTATTTTGTAGCATTGTGTGAATCTAGCTCATAAATGTATTTCAAAATGCATTTTGAAGTCAGAGAGGACAAACAAGGGGTTCATTACATCTCGGCAATTTAGGAATCCAACCCAGTAACCTTGCAGTATATCTTAGTGCCTTGATATATCGTTAATTACATATTTTGACGAAGCAGTATAAGCTAAGTGGCCATTGACTAGACACAACATGGTACAGTGGAATTCAGGGATCTACACTTCTTTTTTGAATAAGCTATAAGAATTAACGATAAAGAGTATTAGTCAGATTGAAATAAAGTAAATAGACATGGCTGCTAAATACGACTTTTCTAAATAATATTGAAAAAGTGTTAATTGTGGCTGTGAAGAAGTTTGCAACAACATTGTGGAAATCCATTGCAGTAACACTGGTGCTTTTAAAATGAGTAGTTACCATTGGATTTTCATGAAATAGAAAATGTGAATCTCCGGGTATAACCATTTTGTGGTCGGTGATTCAACAACAATACGTGTATAACTGTGCCAATTTTGTTAAGGGATACATTTGCGATTTTGAGCCATTTTTATGGAAATATGGACCTCTGGCGATCAATTAATTGCTTAGAAATCAGGGACAGGCCTGTCCACGCTATGGAAGATTGTTTGAAAAAATGTTTGCAAACTGTTTATTATTATTATTATTATTATTATTATTATTAGCTAAGCTACAACCCTAGCTGCAAAAAGCAGCATGCTCTAAGCCCAAAGGCTCCAACAGGGAAAAATAGCCCAGTGAGGAAAGGAAATAAGAAACTGGATATAAATTTGCCTGAGTGTACTCTTGAGCAAAAGAACTCTAACACAAGACATTGCAAAAAGTTTATTGGAAACTGTTTGTAAATAGTGTGTAAACAACTTATAAACAAGGTGTCCTATCCAGACCCCAGTTTAAAGGTCTCTCATGAATGGCAGAGGCAAGGAACAGTGACATTGCCCTAGCAATCAGGACAATGCCCTAGAGACTGACCATATATTATATGATCAGCGCCCAAGCCTCCTCTCCACCCAAGCTAGGACCAGGGAGGACCAGGCAGTGGCTGCTGACGACTCAGCCGATAGACCTATAGGCTCCCCCAAACCTTAGCTCACAGACCCTAATGGCACTAACGAGTCTGAGCGGGACTCGAACCCCCGACTGGCAAACACGAGGCAGAGACGTTACCAATCAGGCCACAACTAGGATGCCTGATGGTCGTGCAGTCTTTGTATTTTACTTGGCAGTTTTAATGCACTTTTGAGAGAGAGAGAGAGAGAGAGAGAGAGAGAGAGAGAGAGAGAGAGAGAGAGAGAGAGAGAGAGAGAGAGAGAGGGGATGTTTACGGAATTGATAATAGATGGAACCCGTTTTAACTATTTCGTTCGAATGTTTGGTACTGAATTTGACATCCCCACCGCGCTCGTGCGCACACAATGATACATATGTACATATGCATATATACACATGTATAGCTACAGGTGTACATATAAAATATATACATAGTACATTGCGTATGTAAATAAAAATGTGTACATGCATACGTGCATATACATATACATTTGTACAAGTGTATATATGTATTTATTTATATTTATATATGCATTTCTGCACGTATGCACACTCTCTCTCACACACACACACACATACACACACACATATATATATATATATATATATATATATATATATTCCTACAGTTATATTTACATACATTCATTATACATGCGTATAACATGAGCAAAAAAAAAAAAAAAGTTTTCCATTCTGGATGGTATGCAAATACACGGTTAAAAGTGTTTGCAAACAGTTTGATTTATTTTCCAAACAGTTTTCAAAATTTTGCATGCAGGTTGCAAACATTGTTTCCAAATAATATTTCCTGGTGTGAACAGGGCTTAACCAGGCTTTTTTGGGGTATGCGTAAGTAAATACGCAAATTCGATATCCAAAATAAAACTAGATGACTGTAAATTCTGAAGCGCATCATTTTCTCTTTATTACAAAAAAAAAAAAAATAAAAATAAAAATAAAAATGCTTAGATTGTGCAAAGTATGGTCTAAAGTAATTCGCAGTTAAGTAAAGAAATTTCGTAATAAATGCAACACTCCTTCATTCAGTGTTTGCATTGAGCCTTTTTCAGTGTGGGTTAAGCTTTATTGAATGTGTGTATTGAGTGTAAGACAAATTTCGGAATGAAATATACAAATTCAAAGCGTTGCCGCGTTTTACTAACGGCAGACAGATACGAGACCCCCTTAAAGCAAGACACCAACATTTCTTTGCAAACACTGAATAGTCTTATTTTCTTTCAAATGTAAGAATACCAAACATACCCCATTTTCAACACTTTTTTTTCGTATTATCTTGAGCATTGTTCGACAAATTTAAATTCCGGGAAGACATTAACAACGGAGAGTGAAAGGTTAAATTTATTTATCTGGTCGAGTGAAACTCTTAAGGTAGGAAGGTCAAGAGTGACCTTGGGCCGTTGAGTGTGGGCAAAGGATTTGATAACTGAACTAGAAGGGGCACTTGGCAGAGCGCATACCTTCGCCACCGCCAATTTTGTCACAAAAAATTGGATGTTGTAGGTATTCGATCTTAGAACGCATATATCACAAGATAGGCAATTGAATTGTGCACGTTTTGGCACTAGTTTCATGCAAATCAGATAAAAATTGGCCACGATATGGAAAAAAGACGTTTTTGCCCGTTCGTGACCTTGGTCTTGACTTTTAGCCCAATTACTCCAAATCTAATCAAATTGTCTTTGGATCTTGGTCAATTGTCCCAACAAATTTCATGAGATTCGGTCAAATAGTTTTGGAGTTATGCGAATCATAAACACACAGACATACAAACATATGCATATCAAAACATAATCTTAGCCGCAAATCCCCAAATCTAGTACAACCATTTGTTTTTTAATATCAGTCGGAAGGAAGGAAGGACAATAGCTCTGTTCTCTCCTTCAACTTTCGCTTAGTTGAATACATTTTAGCCTTAATCTTATTAAAAAAAATTCATGGTCATGAAGTCTCGGTTGTCATGCGAGGCTTCTGATACTAATCGTGCTTTCGAAATGTTCCCGTTTGGGCTGTATTGTATCACCTATGATGAAATATGTGCATCTTGAATTTCCTATCTACGAATTCATTGGCTCCTAATTACCTTTGCCAACACCGTTGAGAAGGTTATGGTTGGATAGGTGTGTATTTGTTTGTATGTATAGCTCTCTGGTTGTGACTTGTGTAGCTCAAAAGGTATTCGACCGAATCTCTTTGAATTTGGTGGGATGATTGGCCATGATCCAAGGACAATTTGATTAGATTTTGGGAGTGATTGGGCCAAAAGTGAAGGCCAAGGTCACGACAAAGTAAAAAAAAAAAAAGGTCTTTTCGCCATTATCGTAGCCAATGTTTATCTGATTTGCATGAGACAATTGCCAAAATGTGCATTATTTGAAAAAGTGAAAATAACGAGTGCTATACAGACGTGAACAAAATGTGTGTATGTATATATATATATATATATATATATATATATATATATATATATGTATATAACGGATTTTGAGCGAAGCGAAAAATCTATTTTTGGGTGAGATAGCCATGTCGTCCTGATGGAAGTTCCTATAGGGTAGCTTCCTAGGGTATATTACAACTACGGCGATATTCCCAGAGAATTTACCTTAAGGTACCAGAATTCTAACTCCTGGAGCGAGTATCCCTCGTGAAAGGGATATCGCGACATATCAGAGGACGTATTCTTGACACGCCACATGGCAATCTGCATCCTAGACAGAGATTTCGTCTCGTAGGAGGGATTGGCAAGAAACGAATTCGGGAAAGAAAAAGGGGAGCCGCTCCCAAGGCTTCCTTATCCTCCGATTCGTATGCGTGCCTGGCGCCAATCCTGGCGCCATCTGTATTCCTTGTAGCGTACACGAGGTGCTACAGATACTGTATGTAGGGAGGGGTCCTACAGCCCTTTCTTAGAAAGGCAAGGGCGGGTCCATCAGGACGACATGGCTATCTCACCCAAAAATAGATTTTTCGCTTCGCTCAAAATCCGTTTTTTGGGCTCAAGCCATGTCGTCCTGATGGAAGTGTACCAGAGCATTACTGTATCTGTGGATTCTCAGAACGTGCCGTACTCCCCGGAGGTAATTTTTCCCCGGTCGACTAGACCTAGAGACCTAAGATGTTACCGTTATACATCTTTTCAACTAACTATAAACTATGTTAGAGCTTCCTGCCCCCTACAGGGAAGAGTCCTACTAGACTCTGGAAAAGTCTCGAAGAGTACATATACCTATGTATGAATACCAGGCAAGCTAATATAGTGGTCTCGCCCTATATTAAGTAAAGCATAGTTTGTAAAGAGCCACTGCGTCAATATATATTGACCAGTAATCCGCACAATACTTGTATTGGACAAAGGTTTATATCCGCATAGGAAGAAACTAATAAAACCGCCCTCGTCCCTTTATGGGACGGAGTCCTCCCAATAGGGGACTACATAAACCAATGCAACATAGCTTGCATAACAGAACAATTCTATTAGAATTATCCCAGATAAGGTACATAGAATAAATGCTCA
Source organism: Palaemon carinicauda (assembly GCF_036898095.1). Lineage (NCBI taxonomy): Eukaryota > Metazoa > Arthropoda > Malacostraca > Decapoda > Palaemonidae > Palaemon > Palaemon carinicauda. Next base: position 6,720,124 of record NC_090768.1, read on the forward strand.
ATTATACCAATAAATTGACACAGGTGAAAGAGACGCAAGGTTCTCAAGAACAAGTTTATTGACAGACAATAAATAGACAGGTTAACAGCAATTATATATATATATATAAAAAGAGGATAACCCAAAACTTTAAGCATAAGTATGATAGTAAACAGAACTTGTTTATCTGAAAGAAAAAACATTAAATGCCACTTTTTTAAGATACCGAGGTATCAAGTCATAAAAGTCTGTATTACAAATCAATCACATTAGCGTTAAAAACGCTCGGCACACATGTCTGTACTTATGCTAGGTTCACCTTTGGAAAAAGAAACAGTCTATGTGGGCACTCGGTGCCCTCATTTAGTTTGTAGTACAGTATGTACCTACACACTCACCCTGGACTTAATCGTCCCAATTAAGACCACTGTTCCTCGCAGAGTTAAACAGTAGGGTTAACTACGCGACCCACTGCTACCACAGATCTCTTTAGTTCCTCTACTTGCTTCGCATAGTGGCGAAAGAACACTCTGGAAGACTTCCAGCCCGTGTATGAACGGAGATGTTCAAAATCCATACAATTAAAGAAATTTAGGGATGAGGCAACTTTCCTCGGATCGTGACCTGCGGGTGTACTGTCAGGATCCGCTCTGCGAATAAAATATGTGATTTTCGCTCTGAGTTGATTCAGAGATAAATTTGAGCCTGATGTTTCTCCCCTGAATAGTTGACCACCCTTGAAGTCTGAAGTTCTACGAAGATAGACCTTTAGGCATTCTACTGGACATAGAGATGCATCTTCTTTCAGAGGGCAGATTCTCCAGGGACCCCACCTGTTGGTGGGTAACTCATTCTTGGCGAGAAACGTAGGATCCGGAAACAGGTTCAGTTCCCCCCCATCCAGGAACTGAACACGACCTGCCTCTCTCGAGAGGGCTACGATCTCACTAACCCTGGCCCCGGACGCGAGTGCAAATAGGAAAATAACTTTCTGTGTCAAATCCTTTAACGCACATTCTTCATTGCTCAACAGGGAGGCAAAATGAAGAACTTTGTCTAAAGACCATGAGATGGGCTTTGGAGGTGCTGAAGGTCTGAGCCTAGCACAGGCTTTCGGAACTTTATTAAAGATCTCGTTACCTAGGTCGATCTGGAAGGCAAATAAAATGGGTCTCATCAAAGCAGATTTACACACTGAAATCGTGTTAGCTGCCAACCCTTGACCATGGAGGTGGATGAAGAAAGATAAGCAGAAGTCTGTTGAGATCTCCTGCGGATTCTTTGCCTTTACAAAGGCCACCCATTTTCTCCAAGATGACTCATATTGCCTTCTAGTCGATTTGCACTTATATTCCTCTAGGAAGTCTATGCTGGCTTTCGAAATCTCGAAACGCTTTCTCACCGCAAGGGCGAGAAAATCATGAGCTGCAGGGTCCGGGTTTTCTGTAATGAAGCGCAGACAGTCGACTTCTGGACTCGCTGGGTCAGAACTGGATGTGGTAGTGGCACAAACTTCAGCTGTAGTTCCAACGCCAAGGGGAACCACATGCTGTTCGGCCACTTGTGGGCCACTATTGCCGCTACCCCCTTGAAGGATCTCAGTTTGTTGAGGACCCTCAACAGAAGGTTGTGAGGGGGGAACAGATAAATCCTGGACCATCTGTTCCAGTCGAGGGACATCGCGTCCACTGCTTCCGCTAAGGGGTCCTCGTACGGGGACACGTACAGGGGCAACTTCTTGTTGTCTTTCGTCGCAAAGAGGTCTATCTGCAGTTCTGGGACTTGATTCAGAATGAAGGAGAATGATCCTGCGTCTAAGGACCATTCCGACTCTATCGGTGTGAACCTGGATAGAGCGTCCGCTGTCACGTTGCGGACTCCTTGAAGGTGAACTGCCGACAGGTACCACTTCTTCTTTTCTGCCAATCGGAAAATGGCTAACATCACCTGGTTGAGAGGTGGTGACCTCGACCCTTGTCGATTCAAGCATCTCACAACCACCTCGCTGTCCATCACCAATCTTATGTGGATCGAGTGACGCGGGGAGACTTTCTTTAAGGTAAGGAGCATTGCCATAGCTTCTAGAAAGTTTATGTGAAAGGTCCTGAATAGCTTGGACCAAGTCCCCTGGACTTTTTTCCGATGAGAGTGACCTCCCCATCCCTCCTTTGAGGCGTCTGAGTGAATTGTCATCGACGGGGGAGGTGGCTGAAGAAGAACAGACTTCTTTAGATGTCTGGCTTGGGACCAAGGCCTGAGAAGAGTACGTAGCCGAGGCGGCACTGGTCTTCTCAGATCTCTTCGCGCGTTTGATGCATACCTTCTCCAAACTCTGGTTGCATCCTTTAGCTGTGCTCTTAGCACTGGGTCTCTCACCGAAGCAAACTGGAGAGAGCCTAGTACCCTCTCCTGTTCGCGTCTTGATATCCTTTCGGAATCTAGAAGTCTCTTGACAGAACCCACTATCTCCTTCCTTTTCTTCGTCGGGATGGAGAAACAGTGTGACAAAAGGTCCCAGTGGATTCCCAGCCACTGGAACTTTTGGGATGGAGAAAGTCGAGACTTTTTTCTGTTGATCTTGAAGCCTAGGTACTCTAGGAACTGGATCACCTGACTGGAAGCTTGCAAGCATTCGGTCTCGGATGCTGCCCACACCAGCCAGTCGTCCAGGTAGGCTACTACCTGAATTCCCTTTAGGCGTAATTGTTTGAGAGCTGCGCTCGCAAGCTTCGTGAAAATCCTCGGGGCTATGTTTAGACCGAATGGCATGGCTCTGAAGGCGTATAGTCTCCGTTGTAGCCTGAACCCTAGGTAGGGGGAGAGTCGACGGCTGATTGGGATGTGCCAATAGGCGTCTGACAAGTCTATAGAGACTGAGTATGCCCTCTTGGGCAGTAAGGTCCTTATGTGTTGCAGTGTTAGCATTTTGAATTTGCAATTCACTATGAACTTGTTGAGTGGCGACAAGTCCAGAATGACTCTGAGCTTTTCCGAGTCTTTCTTGGGAACACAAAACAGCCTCCCTTGGAATTTGATGGACTTCACCTTTCGGATCACCTTTTTCTCCAACAGTTCTTGAACGTACTCCTCCAGAACGGGGGTGGAGTGTTGGAAAAACCGAAGGCACGGGGGTGGAGTGCTGTACCAGCTCCAGCCCAGTCCATTCTTGAGTCGGCTTTGGTCCCAGGGATCGAAGGTCCAACGATCCCAAAATTTCATCAGTCTCCCTCCTACCGGTATCATTTCACTTGGACTGCCTTCCTGAGGTCTTGCCTCCCTGAGGTCTTGCCTCCCTGACCACGACCACCTCTGAATCCCCTTCCCCTTGAGGGGCGCCTAGACGAGCCTCTGGCTGCTCCTCTAGGCTTTGCTCGAAAGGAAGAAGACTGTCCTTCGAACGTTGGGGTGAATGCCGTGGACTGACCTGGCACACTTTGGGTACCCACTGAAAAGTGGTCGGGGTTTGTGCCACCATCTGGGGCACTGGAGGCAATGGCAATTGCAGTTGCTGTTGCTGTCTAAGAGGCTTGGCTGGCCGAGACGGTAGCCTAGTCCTCATATTCTTCCTCTTTGGTTGAGGACCCTCATCCGGGGAAGACTTTCTTTTGATAGCCAGGCCCCACTTCTGGAGAAGGTTTCTATTCTCCACGGCGGCCTTATCAACAACTTCTTTGACCACATCGGTAGGGAAAAGGTCTTTTCCCCAAATGTTGGAGGAGATTAACTTCCTTGGCTCGTGTCTCACCGTAGCCCCGGTGAACACGAACTCCCTGCAAGCTCTCCTTGCCTTGACGAAGCTATAAAGGTCCTTCGTCACTGTGGCTAGGTGAGACTTAGCCACCACCATGAACATTTCATGGACCTTGGGGTCACTTGCCATCGTCTCAAGAGTAGTCTGATGAGACATTGAGGCAGCCAGTCTTTCTTTTGTCTCGAACTCTCTTCGTAAAAGAGAGTCGGACAGCTTGGGGAGGTCCTCGCCGAATTGCCGTCCGGCAATATCAGCCTCCAACTTTTCCACTGAGAACGTCAGATGGACATCCTTCCAGTCTTTGTGGTCCATAGGCAGGGCCAGCGACAAGGGTTTACACTCCTCCAGGGAGGGGCAAGGCTTGCCGGCCTCGACTGCCTTTAGGACAGCCGCAAACCCTTTCTGTAAAAAGGGGAAGGCTCTAGCAGGAGAGGACACAAAAGAAGGGAGCTTCTTGCTCAATGCAGCTACCTTCGAGTTAGAGAAGCCCCTCTCCTTCATCGAGGATGAAAGTAGGGCTTGAGCCTTAGCGTGGTCCATAATTATGACCTCCTTCGGCTCTGTCTCCTCCCTTGAAGCTGGTTCTTTTCTCAGCCGGACATAGCAGTCCGGATATGATGCCTTGCTGGGCCAGAATTCCACCTCCTCTAGGGGAACTGAACCCAGCTTATCCGAGATGACGATCTTTCCAGTCGTCATCGGCATGTGCTCAGCATACCTCCATGGGTTAGCATCTGAGCATAAGGGAAGGTCTTTCACATTGAGCCTTTTCCGGGGCCCATGTGATTCTGCCAGGGACTGCATCCGCAGTTCCATAGCAGCCGCCTTCTCCTGATTCTCCTTCTGCATTTATTGGATCATTCCAACAATCGAAGAGAGGGCCTGTCCCAGTTCTACTGGGAGACCGGCCGATGTTGAGGGAATAGGCTCCGGAATCTGAACCGGAGTAGCCGACACCTCGTCGACCTCATCCTCTACGACGTCCAGGGTTTGAACTTCATCCTGACCTTCTGCCAGGAGGTCTTGTTCCAAACGCTCGTCCACGTCAGACATCCTGTCATCTAACTGGATGTCTTGCATCGCGACTGCGACTTCAACGTCCACCTGGACCTGATCTTGGGGGATCTCCTCTTGAGGCTGGGGAATCACTGCATCAGCTGATGCCTTGGGAAAAAGATACGCCCTCATCTTCTCACTTGGAAGATAAGGGCCAGAGGTGTTCTTTTGGAAGCCCCTTACCCAGGTACGAAGCTTCTCCCTTACTATATCCCTTGATTCCGCCGTCCTAGGGGAATCAAAAGCCTCAGTAATCAGGTTAGTGCATACAGTACATACCTGAGAGTCCCAATACTGGAGATCATCCTTGGAGACAGCGCATGCTGCGTGTCTCCTACAACACTCATGTCCGCAGAGGTTCTTGCTGCGGACGTTGCAGAAAACATTTCCGCACTTCGGAGGGTCCTCCTGTAAAGAGAAGAAATTTCCATGAGTATCAAGTGAACTATGTATCACTGGATATGCATAGTATAGCATAACAATTCATAAAGGAAAGACACACACTTGTGTTTCCCTCACAACCCATTGTTGCAGCCTTCCAGATAATAAAATCAAATGGTTAATCTCTTCTAGAGTAACCAATGCAAGGTTTCCAGAGGAAACAGGTGGAGCTCACACCTAAGCAATGATTTTAAAATCCTGGATAATAGACAGGAAAGAACTCACTTTCCTATCTGTAGGGCAACAGCAAAGGGATGTGCAAGAAAACACAATAGTGTTAGAAGACACAGTGCTGTACCAAAACCCTTACCATAGTTTTCTTCTTACTGTATATGTTATACTGAAGAATACTAGTACAGTATAGGGGGATGCGTGCCGGCCGGCACACACCATAACTAGCTTTAAAGTATACTACTTAACAGCTATAAGGCGGCAGCACTCTGGTTCAAATGCATGTGCCGGTCGGCAGCAACTGCCGGCCGGCAACAGCCAATGTCGGCCGGCAATGGCTGCCGGCCGGCAACTACACAAGGTAGTACCCAGCTGCCGGCCACACTCTTGGTGACCGGCAGACAAGGGCTGACATAAGCCGGCCGGCAAAGGTACAAGACCGATGCCAGCCGGCAGCAAAAGAAACAGAGGACTACACCTGCCCGGCTGCCGGCCTCATAGGCCGGCAGCCGGGTCGGGTACAGCACTAGAAGAAAAATAGAATGGATGCCGGGATAAGAGTGTACACAACCTCCAAGCCCGGCAACCGAAAGAGTGCATATAAGGAAGGGGAGAAACTAATTCAGGCTTCCTGACCAATGCCGTCTGGCTCTACAGGCAGGCATGGATGAGGGACCAAGAGAGGTCCGGGCAGCACTCGAAAACATAAGACCCTTGCCGGCCGGCAGCTCTGCCGGCCGGCAAGGGGCTGAGTCAATTCCACATCCTAACCTATACTAGGTCCAGATGTAGAACGACGTACAGTACAGTAATGGCTAGGCCATTACGGAGAAAGAGGGGGAAGGGACAAGAGGGTCCTACCAACCTTGCTTTAGTGACAGATCACCCGCAGCCAAGAAACTTATCTTAGCCTAAGGGAGATCTAAGGGGGAAGGCCAGCAATACTTGCCAGCTCCCAGAGCACCAAAGCAAGGAAGGTGTTGCTACTCCCAGGGAAAGAAACTTATCCTCCCCCGAGAACAGCAACAAGGACTAGTCTGGTAGATCACAAAAGAAGGAATCATATCCACAGAAACCTTCGGTAGTGACCTAAGGGGGCTAAGCTCCCTTTGTCTGTGTCAGGCCAGCGAGGGGGACTCTGCCCCAAGCCAGACAACACAGACTCAGACTAAAAAACTCTGTTGTTCTGTCCCTCTTTGAACCATACTACAGGAACAGGAAGGTACAGTAACACCCCAGTATAGTTTTATCGAAAATAATTTCGGAAAAAACCACTTAGGGATAAGCCCAAGGCTTAAACAGAGGGAAAGGGATTGCATACCTTCTCCGAAGAAAAGAAAGCAACCGGGGAGTATGATAAAGTATACTAAGGCTCCATAAGCAACTAGCCTAGGCACCAAGAGAATCGATTACCTAAATCACCGAAACTCACTCGTATACTATCTTGGAAATATTCCACACAGTCTTAAATGTATAAAATATAGCCTAAAGCTTCAATAAAAATTTTATTACACTCGGAAAAACCAAAATCATGCATGAAGTACTAGGACCAAACGACTAGGCTACATGGCCTAGCGTAGGCCAGAATGGCGAATACTTCGCCAAATTAATACTAAGCACGAAAGGAAATCCTATGTAATGCTAAATAGCTAAAATTTATTAAAGCAAAACAACCAGGAATGTCGCTCTGACTAACTAAATTTATACCTAGCGAGCGACAGCGTCCAGGACGCCTCTGGTATGCTACGGCTCTTGTATCAAAGATTAATCCTATTAATCACTCAAAATTTTACCAAGAGCCTACATTTATACATAAAAGACATTATACTCAACTTATCAGAGGCCGACGAAGACGGAGAAGCCATGAAAAAGTAGAATAAATCCAAGATTTGCGAGAAACACAGGAAAAAACACCGAGTTGTTAAGCTACGCAAAAAGGAATGCAGATGGCGCCAGGATTGGCGCCAGGCACGCATACGAATCGGAGGATAAGGAAGCCTTGGGAGCGGCTCCCCTTTTTCTTTCCCGAATTAGTTTCTTGCCAATCCCTCCTACGAGACGAAATCTCTGTCTAGGATGCAGATTGCCATGTGGCGTGTCAAGAATACGTCCTCTGATATGTCGCGATATCCCTTTCACGAGGGATACTCGCTCCAGGAGTTAGAATTCTGGTACCTTAAGGTAAATTCTCTGGGAATATCGCCGTAGTTGTAATATACCCTAGGAAGCTACCCTATAGGAACTTCCATCAGGACGACATGGCTTGAGCCCAAAAATATATATATATGTATATATATATGTATGTATTATTCTGTATATTATTATTCTGGAACAAAATATGCAATAAATTTCATGACAAAACCATCTTTGGACGTCTCTCTCTCTCTCTCTCTCTCTCTCTCTCTCTCTCTCTCTCTCTCTCTCTCTCATATGAAATATTAAAATCTTGGACAACAACCTAAATGAAAAGGAAAGAGCTCATTGTTTGTTCGCATGTTCATTATAACTGTTGTTTGTGAATACGGAACTAATGGTAATTGAAACGCGCACACATCATCAGTGATAGAAAATGACATGTAATCTTTATTTTTTCCGGAAGAAATGTTAGGAATGTGTCTTGGTCTTTATAAGTTTGCCTGAATAAAAACATAGCAGTGACAGTTAATCATGCAAATAAGATGCCAGTTTACGAAGACAGTTAAAATAAAGTTTCAGACTTGCAGAAAACTCATCCTAATGGTTCCCCTTTGGATAATGATAGAACTGGAACATAATGCTCTTACTATGTATGATCTTATGAAAGTTTCTCTTTTACATTTAGGAGCAATTTCGACGATGTTTATTATAACAGTCGTGGATATGATTCGAAGAGCAAGCGAGTCTATAGACTCCTTTAAAGGCTTATAGGTTTAAATGTCGCTCACGAATGCCAGAGGCAAGGGACAGTGACATTGCCCCAGCAAGCAGGACAATTCCCTAGAGGCCTGGAGACTGAACATATATACATATGATCAGTGCCCAAGACCTCCCTCCATCCACACTAGGACCAGTGAGGGCCAGGCAATGGCTGCTGATGACTCAGCAGGTAGCTCTATAGGCTCCCCCAAACCCTCCATCTTTAGCCCAACAAGGATGATAAGGTTGCAGCTACCAGAGGAACTAACGAGTTTGAGAGGGACTCGAACTCCAGTCTGGCGATCACTAGGCAGAGGCGGTACCAAATAGGTCAAATTTCAATAAACTTCACGTTTGGTGTGGAAAAGGTGAAAGAGTGGTTTGCCAAAAAACTTCTTCAATGTTTGACTATCGATTTTGAAATCCTCAGAGCACCCTTTTCACTTTCACTTTACAGTCGTTTTTGGTGTTTTTGTAGAAATATACAGTATATATATATATATATATATATATATATATATATATAGTATATCTTTGAGTGGAGATACCTTATCGTGGTGAAAGTGTTTGTGTAGCACTGTTATCTGCAAAGCTGTACTAGTTAAGGCCACCCTTACTAGGTTGGTTTGCTGTGAGCGTTTAGACTAAAGTCTCCCTCCACCGATCCGCACTGGCCACCGTTGTTATGAAAACTGGCCAAACCACTTACATGAATAGGGACATGTCTGAGGCCTTTATCCTGCAGTGGACTAGAAACTTTTGCAATTGTTGTTGTTGATGTTGTTGTATATATATATATATATATATATATATATATATATATATATATATATATATATATATACTGTATACACACGCAAGCTTTAATGTGTTAGGAGACTATTATTCAATCAGATGTAAAGCCTGCATTCAAAAGTATCTTATTTTAGTAAAAGAAATAACCTACTATTATATATTTATGAAATATGCTTTACATAATTCGCGTACTTTTGCTTCTACGTCAAATAATTATCTGTTTAGCAGCATTAAACATCTGACCGATCCCTGGTAATATTACAGGATAGGTCGATGCGCCCAAACTAAAATTCATTATTATGTAATACAATAGCTCTTTCATAAAGTTTCCATTAAATCATCAACTCCAGTATATGAATAAACCGAAGTGGATTCTATTTTGATGTCTCACATGGCATTTCAATACACGATTGTTACACTGTTAATTAGAAATGGAACTTTAGTGCGTAGGCAGATTTTAAAGCTGAAAGAGTTACTTGGTTTTGTAGAACAACCAGGAAGGAAAGGATGCTGGAACCAGCCTTCATTTTGCCTTTTTTTTATGCCTTGGATTAAAGATTCCTGCGGTAACGCCGAAGGAAGTCTTTTGTATGTATTTTTCATTATAGTTTGTACTAATGATATTCATGTTTTTAGTTCCTTTCTTCAGGTTTGATTTCATTGTTCTTTATTTGAATATTTTACATTAGTTTGTCATTGCTTCTTTTGTAGTTTATTTTTTTATTTCCCTTCCTAATAAAGGCGCCCTTAGGCTTATAGCATCCTGGTTTTCAAGCTAGGGTTGTAGCTTGGCTAATAATAATAATAATAATAATAATAATGATAATGATAATGATAATGATAATTGATAATGATAATTAATAATGACGATTAATAATTGATAATAATAATCAGGTTTATCTACAAATGGTAGTAAAAATTAATTAATTGCAAAATTTTCAGCACTTGCTTTAATTAATCTTTAAATAAACTACCATGCTACTTGATATTGTTACTGTGCTATTTTCCTGGTTTCAAAATTTTTTTTCTGGCTGTGCTTTTTGTAAACACATTTTTTAGATTAATGCTCTCCGTTTTAAAAATACAGTCAAATATCAAGCATAAACAAATTATTTGTGCTTGCTAAAATGGTTCCATCCCCAGTTTGAGGAAACCCTTTATATCACCACGCCCACTAACCCAAAAGCCCACCTTGCAAAGCGTGCAAAATTGCACATTGAAGGAGATCTCCTCGCTCAGTCTTGCAACATCATTGCACAAGGAACTGTGGGTGTATGGTGAAAGGTGGTGTGTGGGGAGTGGGAGGAGAGAAGCAAGAGGAGGATGAGGAGCCGTAGGAGCTGGGGGAATAAGGCAGTGTATCTGTTTCCTCCAGATTTCTCGAAATAAATAACGAATCGGCGTAGGATGGCTTGCTTCCGCTGGCAACCGGTTGAAACATCCCGGGAAGCCCTTAATAGCCTTGGCCCGGTGGAGCTGACACGGACCAGCCCCTTTAATGCATGGCCCAGTGTTCAAACTGACTGCTGGATATCTGCTAACGTATTTGCTACCTCGGTTTAGCAGGTCAAATCTCTGTCGCCAGCTAGGAGATTTAATAGGAATTCAAGAGCGGTCGCTGCGAATCAAAGTTTTGAGTCGAGGTCAAATATTTCGATACAGTTTCAGTTGGGAATTTCAGATTTTACAGGTTTTGTTTTTTCAGTCGAGAATTCCATATTTTAAATTATTTGCATATATATATACAATATATATATATATATATATATATATATATATATATATATATATATATATATATATATTTTTCTTTTTCTTTAATGGTTGTCATGACCTGATTTTTATCATTCGCTGATATTACTTTATTTTTATATTAGGATTCATATTGTTGCCTGTGTTACATCTTTATCTTTAGCCATCTCGAGATAAAAAAGAAATATAGTTTTTAATGAAATTTTCAGATAAAAAGATTGAGAACCAGTATGGCTCTTATCCGGATATGCAGTACTGGATATTTGTTCAATGAAATTTTTGTTTTCTGGAAATACCGAAAACATTTACCCTGTAATATAAGAATATTTGTTCGTGGAGGCACTAACGTTGATGAATTACATAGCAGGGAAGGGTATTTGTCTCGCTCACCTGGCTGGGTGTCAACTGACAAAGAGTAGTATTTTATTTTTTAAATTGGTGAGCAACGCATTTGTTTATTCCCATTTTAGTCCTCCATATCATGATCGGTGGGACATATTTGTATTTTTTAGTAAGTATTTTTACCTTGTAACTGTCATGTTTCTAGTTTTACTTTCGAAACACTGTAAAACTTTTTTTTTTTTTTTTATTCTTCAGCTAAAGAAAAATGTGCGAATACTGGATTTTTAATACCCATGATTTCTTATAGATAACATTTAACAATTATAACAATTAACATTTATTTTGTGTGTCACACATGTATGCACACAGTAAAGCGATTATGATAAGACATACTAATTTGATGGAAATATGGAAAATTGGTTTTTACAAGAGACTGTGTGACGGATTATTATTATTATTATTATTATTATTATTATTATTATTATTATTACTGGCCAAACTACAACCCTAGTTGGAAAAGCAAGATGCTATAAGCCCAAGGGCTCCAACAGGGAAAAATAGCCCAGTGAGGAAAGGAAATAAGGAAATAAATAAATGATGAGGACAAATCAACAATAAATCATTCTAAAAACATTAACAACGTCAAAACAGATATGTCATATATAAACTATAAAAAGACTTAAGTCAGCCTGTTCAACATAAAAACATTTGCTGCAACTTTGAACTTTTGAAGTTCTACTGATTCAGCTACCCGATCAGGATATTGTTAGTTTATTGAGTTCTTCACAGATTTAATTAGAACTAAAAATCTCTCATCTACTGGTGAGTAATCTGAAAATAACTATTACTGATCTTGAGCAGTGATTGTAATATAGAGTCAACCTGCCCTTATTGCACGATGAGTTCCTGCCTTTAGCTCAACACACCACCTCATATCTCTCCCTCCAGCAGCTGTTTGTTCACTCCTCGTACAGAAAGGATATCGTATGTTGCATTTCCTCAGAGCTAGGTGTACTGGGAAATCATGTGTCCAACTGTATCATGTGTCTAACTGACATTACTTTACC
>NC_090768.1:6737372-6739872 GCF_036898095.1 Palaemon carinicauda
AATAGTTCCCTGTAGTGTGTGCAACCTTATCATCTTGGTGAGCTAAGGGGGTGGGTTTTGGGGGAGCCTAATAGGTCATCAGCAGCCATTGCCGGGTTTTCCCTGGGCCTAGCTTGGGTGGAAAGGGGGCTTTGGCGCTGATCTTATGCATATATGGTGAGTCTCTAGGGCATTGGTCTGTCATTCATGAGTGGAATTAGCCTTGAGCTAGTCGGTAATTCTGTTTTAATGATGTTAATATTTTTTAAATATTTTATTTTAATTGTTCTTTACCTCTTATGAACACCACAACACGTGCTTCTCTATCATCATGGAGTTTATGGTTACAGTTTTGTATAAAATTTCCACCTACGCAATTTTTCATCAGCTAATAAAAGAACATAAACATCATTGCGATGATGAACTCTATATGCAGCGAAAGGTATTTTAAGAAATGGGAAACGCCAAAGTTGTTGCGCGGGGTTTTCCAGTTAAAGAAAAATATAATTGGACGGCCGCCTCTTGATTCCGTTAGAATGACATTTGCAAACAAAGGTTGAAGGTTGCGGGTAAATGACCTTTGGTGGCATTGACAAATCCTTGTCGGCAAGAATGGGAGAGGAATGTGTTTTATTAATAATGAAAGCATAAATGGCCTTTCCAAAGGGGCTTTAAAGCGAACCTGTCCAGAGGTCGCTCACATAACTCCATATGACGCTTTAGGAAGGAAAGATTACAAGCGATGTTTGTTTGCTATTTATCAATGTAGAAATGTCTTCTTGAAGAGGATGAATTATATTCTTGATGTTGAAGGTCAGTGGCCTAGTTTCGCCTCGGTAAACGGTTATTATTATTATTATTATTATTATTATTATTATTATTATTATTATTATTATTATTATTATTATTATTACTATTATTGGAGTGTCAAAAATCTACAGATATATACGTTGTATACTTTAAAAATACTGGACCCAAGAATTCTTCAAGTTGTTGTTGTTGTTTTTGTTGTTGTTGTTGTTCTTCTTCTTCTTCTTCTTATTCTTCTTCTTATTATTATTATTATTGGAGTATTAAAAATCTGAGGTTTTATAATTTGTATATTTTAAAAACACAGGAGTTTACAACGCATATAACTGGATTTCTAATACCCAAGACACGACAAGGTGTTTTATTATTATTATTATTATTATTATTATTATTATTAATACCAGCTAACCTACCACCCTAGTTGACAAAGCAGAATGCTATAAGTCCAAGGACTCCAACAGGGAAAAACAGCCCTTTGAGGAAAGGAAATACTGCCTTCGTCTGTCAGATGGTCTGACCGTTTATACCTGTCTCTCTCAATATCCCATGATCATATCTATTTGGTAAATAACTTTTATTTAGTAAAGTTCGATGAGTTAAGAAGTGGTTATAGTCTGAATATTTTTTGTGGCATATGTTGAATGTGTAAGTATAGTTTTTAAAACCATTTTACAAACGTAATTATCAAGTGATTTCAGTAGTGATTTGCAAGCGCTCTTCAGTGCTGAGATCGTTCAAGTTTTGAATTTATTTTAGACTTATTTTTAGAACTTTCTTAGACAAAGTAGGTAAGAAGTTCCGATAAGACAGACTTACGAGGCTTTAGTTGGTTTAAAGTGAGATATTTCTTGGTTCAAGTTTGACAGTTGTACTTCGGGACAATCTTATATATTAGTTTTTGAGAAACTTTAAATTGCCTTATATTCATAGTTTTTAATAAAATATCAGCTTTATTGTGTAATTTTAATGTATAACATGATTATGGTCTTGTAAGGGTATTTAAATAAAATATATTTTGGCTGTAAAACTGAGGTTGATGAATAATTTCGTTGTCATATCGTACTTTAATAATAATTTGTCCAGTCCAATATATATTTAAATTGTTACATAATTTATGTTTAGTTCTATTTTAATGTTTATAAATTCACGTTAGAAACTTGGCATCATGATGTAAATGGACACAGTTCCCGATATAAATGAATTTTCTTTATATTTGCTATGTATTTTTTGTCTATTATGTAAACAATATTTTTAATGCGTAATTGACGGTATAAATAGCTATAAAGATTATAAAAAGAAAAAGGTTCCTCCATAATTTTTCACTGATTTTTTCCTAATTTATTTTTCGAAATAATTTGATTGAGTTTTGGTAAACTTTATCTACTCCCCTCGCCTCTTTATGGAGTATTCTGCATTAAACTAGTGCACCCGAACCATAAAAAAATTACGTCTAAACATTTAGATGGATATGCACACACACACACACACATACACACACACACACACACACACACACACATTCAACGCTTCTCACCCCATCCCCCTTTTCTAACTACAACCCCCTTCTTCGGTAAATTTGTTAGGGTATATCGTTTTCGAGGGTACCTCTCGGGGTATCCCCTTTCCCCAGGTATGACTACTCCCTCTCCTTCCTGAGCATGACCGGAAAGATGTGTGTCTACTGTATACATACACACACACACACACACAC
>NC_090768.1:6744872-6757372 GCF_036898095.1 Palaemon carinicauda
ATATATATATATACACACACACAACACACACAACTTGCGACATAACTGTTTATGTGTAACTAGTGTATGTAGAAAATGCCCTTTTAGAAATTATTATTTAACTGATCTAATAACAGAACTATACATATGCGTTCTTTCCGCATAATTTTAGTTAAAAAAACGAAGAGTTGTTTTAGTTATTAATTTTTGCATCCTTTTAGTGGTCTGAGAAAGACAGATGTTGATCATAACTGCCATCTCGTAATATTTTCCATGGTTGGCATTCCTGGCAAGAGATATGACTATACTTAATGTGGATTAGTGTCCATGATCTGCAATGAATTGTGCGCGATGAGACGGAAAATTCCTAATTTTACTTTCATTTTTTTATCTTTTACGTTCCAGTGAATTCGTAACAAATGAAATACTCTCTCTCTCTCTCTCTCTCTCTCTCTCTCTCTCTCTCTCTCTCTCTCTCTCTCTCTCTCTCTCTCTCTCTCTCATAACCTACATACTTACCATATTCAACCAATATACAGTATATGTATATAATATATATATACTCGTGTATAAAGTATATATATTTTTCTTTATGAAGGATTACTTGCGGATATAGCAAATACAAAAGATAATTAGATGATGAATGAACAAAGATGTGAATTTTTGCAAATACAGAAGTGAATGCTAGTAAGTATTTAAGAAAGAAGGTAATTATGTACGGAAGAAAACAGAGAGAAAATTTATATCAATTGTATTTCAAAATAGGAGATACACTGTGTATCACGGTGTCTGAAGAGAATACAGTCTAATTGTGATTTAACAGCCACTATGGACACTTAAGGGTGCAAGAGATACTGACTTTTAAGTACATCAGGAGCTCAGGTGTGTTAAAGTAAACTCCAGGTTGCAAGTGAAATTGATTATTTACAGAGATGAGGGTAGTAATTATTTGGTTGAAGAATTAATATGTATCAGCTGCTGTTCAGACATTTAGAAAGCTGATATAGTGTAGGGTTATTATGTAATGGAATAGCTAGTTCACTAGGGTTTTTTTTAACTTGATTTTAGATGAAGGAAAAGTTCCAAAGGACTAGCTGTTAAGCATTGGTTTATTATCGGTATAAGAAGGCAGGATATTTCGTTGAGAATTATTATTATTATTATTATTATTATTATTATTATTATTATTATTATTATTATTATTAGCCAAGCTACAACCCTAGTTGGAAAAGCAAGATGCTATAAGCCCAAGGGCTCCAAGAGGGAAAAATAGCCCAGTGAGGAAAGGATATAAGGAAATAAATGATGAGAATAAATTAACAATAAATCATTCTAAAAACAATAACAACGTCAAAACAGATATGTCCTATATAAACTATTAACAACGTCAAAAACAGGTATGTCATATATAAACTATAAAGACTCATGTCAGTCTGGTCAACATAAAAACATTTGCTCCAACTTTGAACTTTTGAAGTTCTACTGATTCAACTACCCGATTAAAAAGAACATTCCACAACTTGGTCACAGCTGGAATAAAACTTCTAGAATACTGTGTAGTATTGAGCCTCATGATGGAGACGGCCTGGCTTATTACAAGAGTTGCCATGCTCTAACAGAGGAAGGGAAGCTACCCTTTCGAAAGCTCGCTAAAAATATGTTCAATAATTTTGTGAGTTTTTAATGACTGTTTGGGAAATTGTACGGTATGCTGTTTCCAGAAGAGAGTAAAACATAAAACAGAGCTTTCGTTAAGGGAAAGACTTTCAGAAATGAAAGGGGTTTACGAATAAATTCTGGTTTATGAAACAGATGTGTGAGAAGCTTGAATGTAAAAAGGAGTAAAACTCTATGGTGTGCATGTGGAACTAGCGAGAGCTTTTCGTGGAACTAGAATATATATATAAATATATATATATATATGTATATATATATATATGTGTGTGTGTATATGTATGTATGTATATATGTATATATGTATATATATATATATATATATATATATATATATATATGTATGTATCTCTCTCTCTCTCTCTCTGTCTCTCTCTCTCTCTCTCTCTGTCTCTCTCTCTCTCTCTCTCTCTCTCTCTATATATATATATATATATATATATATGTGTGTGTGTATATGTGTATATCTATGTGTATATCTATCTATCTATCTATCTATCTATCTATCTATCTATATATATATATATATATATATATATATATATATATATATATATATATATATGTATATATATGAAACAAGACACGTGGTCTATATTGTATAAAGGATATTCGTTTTATGGCCCCGAAAAGAAATTGTCGTTCAAATCAAATTTGATTACTGGGTTGAATTTCATCTTGTTGCTCCTCAAAGAAACGCAATGAGTAAAAGCTCTAATAATGAACGCAACCAAAGCATTCTTCTTTGCAACGTGTAAGAAATTACTTAGTTAATTTCGTACAAATACAAATCATTGTAGACATAACATGCTTGTCAATAGAGGATCGCCGCGCGACCTTCTGAAGGAGACCATCTAAGAAGAGAACTGCACCTTCAATGCGTTCCTCTTTCGGAAACCCCAACCCAGAGGTGTAACTGTTATGACGCACGCTGCTGTTGTTTCTCTTGGCGAAAATAACATGCAAAAACTTCCGTTTCGATGATTTTAGCCTTCGCAAAATCATTTTGCGAAGGGTATGTATTCATCCCTGTCTGTTTCCTAGTTTATTTGTTTGTTTGTTTGTGAACAACTTTACATAAAAACTACTTTACCGATTTTGATCAAACCTGGTAGTCATGTTGGGTATGACCCAAAAATAAAAATCTGAAATATGTTGGATAAAGTACATCAAAGTACAAGTACGCTGCAGTACTTTGAAACTAATCGCAATGTTAAGTAAATGACAAATATTTTGTTAGTTTATTTATTTTTTGTGAACATTATGCAAAAAATACTGAACCATTTTCGACGAAACACTGGTCGACATGTGGAGTAAGACTCGAGAACAAATGCATTAGATTTTGAAGAAAATACATGGAACTACAAGTACGCAGTGGAGTTACGAGCAATAGTCTTTGGTCTTGTAAACATGTTACGCTCTCGGTCTCTTAATTTTATTGATTATTACTCACAGTAATGTTTTTCAGGCGTTACGAAGCATTTATCCAGGAGTCATTCTTTGTATTTTGTTTTACCAGTAATAGATCTAATTTTAATAAATTTTTATCCTTTTGAATTACTTACGATTATTTGACGTCAAATTTTAGATTTTTAATTTATCCTCGTTTCAGGGAGCGCACAACCCTTTCATCTCGGATAGATTTGATTTTCACATTTCTCGGCCATTGAAGATTCCCCGAATTATTGAGACACGAAAGATTTAATTGCTTTTCTTGTATTTAATTGCTGGCATTAAGACCTCAGAGTGGAGTAATGAAAACGCTGTTTCCACCAAGACACGTTGATTGCAAGGTGTCCCCAAGTTCTGCCAAGAGGACTACTTGAAAAATGTATAATTGGGGATATAACGAAATACAGAAGGGACTCCTCTCAGGAAATTAGCATTTATATTAAGTTATTTTCGGCAGAAGTGGTTCCAGTGCTTCTCCACCACGGTATGAGGAACAGTGATAGAGAATCTCTCTTCTCTGTATCTCACCCGCATCCAAATCCACACCCGTACACATTTCTCATTCCATGCCAGTGAATCGCCAGGTTAATCCAACTAGATTTGAATTCACAGGTGAAACCTGAATCTCCCGTATTGGTGACATTGTCTTCATTTTGCATCTTGAATTTCGCGTGATACGGAAGTAGTAGGAAGCCGTCATGGTTCAAGATCTGGGATTTACGAGGAAGCTGAGGAATGGGTGAAATAAGGTATCTGAAAATTGATAATTGAAAGACACTTCGAATTATGAATAAGAGTTTTTTCTCTTGCAATGAAGTACTGATATTATCTTTACAAAACTAGGAGCTATCTGATAAGCACATCATAGTCAGAAAAATGTGTTTGCACAAAGGATAATACTACATAAAGTAGCATACATACAGACTTCTTGTAGTTTAAAAAGATTATGTGTAGGGCATATTTTTGTGGAGTTAAGAGGTAATTTTTGGCAAAATTGCGTATTGGTCAAATAAAATTAACCCATGACTTTCTAATGTGCATACCTCATGAACTGTCCCCAAGTGCAGTGAGTGTGACACTGTTTTAATCACCCAACATTTATTTTATGAATATACTGTTTTTAAAACTAGAGATTTATGTTTTGGTCAGAATACTTTATCTGACATTTTATCTGATTCCGACTATTTTTCTGTTCTAAAGATTTTAGTTTTTTTATGAAGCACAGGTTAAATGGATAAAATTAAAACTTATCAATGATTTAATATATATATGTATATATTTACACATATACATACATACATATATATATACACATATATATATATACACACACACACACATATATATATATATATATATATATATATATATATAAATATATATATATATACACACACACACATACACAGTATATATAAGTATTCCAGTATTGATAATGAAGTCAAAAGAAAATCCAGAAATGAATGGAGATAATATTTACACAGGAAAGCAGGTGAAGCTCACAAAACTATGAATTCAGGGAGTGGGTATGGCGGGAATTGCCCATAGAATTATTAATCAAATCTCTACTGGGGCAAAGTAGAAGCATATACCCATAAAAAAGAGATGGATCTGTTATAACAACAGAAGATGAAGAACAGCAACGTTGGATGGAACACTTTAGTGAGGTCATGAAATAGAGATATGAAGGGAATAACTTCATTGATATACCTGAAGCTGAGGAAGACCTTGATGTGCCCATGAATGAATTCAGTGTGTTTGAAGTCGAAATGATCATTAAAAAAGAATAGATGGAAAGCCCCGGGATACGATGGAAAAACTGCCGAAATGATATTGGCCGAAAATGAAGTGACTTCCTAGAATGTGGCATGAAAAGACAAAACCTGATGAATGGGAGCTAGGAGTGTTGGTGAAAATGGCAAAAAAGGAGATCTGACTAAGTGTAATAATTACAGTGGCATCACACTTACGCCAGTTGTCATGAAAATATATAGTTTGCTCATATCAAAGAGACTAGAAAGAAAGGTCGATGAAAAGCTGAGAGATGAACAAGCCGGATTTAGAATAGGTAGAAGTTGTATTGACCAAATTTTCATTGTAAGACATGTGGTACAGCAAGATGTAGAATATAGAAATCCACTTGATGGCATTTGTAGATTACGAAAGCCTTTGATAGGGTGCACCGCCCAATTTTGTGGAGAGTCCTGCGTTATTATGGAGTTCCTTTTAAATATGTAAATTTGATTAAGTCTGTTCATGAGCATAGCAAGTGCAAAGTTAATGTTGGTGGAGTCCTATCAGATGAATTTCCAGTGAACAGTGGAGTATTCCAAGGAAATGTGTTGTCACCTGTGTTCTTTATCTTCCTCATTAATTTTGTAATGCAACGAACAATTGGGGATGGTGGAGAAGGATTGGACTGGATTGATAACAGGAAATTAGCAGACCTAGAGTATGCTGATGAGTTTGGGCTGAAGATAAATAGAAGAAAGACAGATGATGAGAACGGAGTATGCAATGGAAGATAAGATATCACTGGAAGGAGAAAGGATTAATAAGGTGGAATCAATTAGACATTTAGGAACTATAATCTCTAATACAGGATCTTTAGAAATTGAGTTTAATGAAAGATTGAAAAAAGCAAATCAGACAATAGCTAGGTTAAGTAAAATTTGGAAATCAAATCGCCTGAAATTACATATAAAAATCAAGTTATACAATATATATCAGTTTAGTGAGATCGATGTTACTGTATGGACAGGAGTCGTGGTATGACAATGAAACAATATCTAACAGATTTAGTAGATTTGAGAACAAAGCCCTCAGAAGAACATTGGGAGTTAAATGGTATGACATGAATAGAAATGCAACTATGAGAGAGATTACCGAGTGCCATATCTCTCCCTAAGAGAGATTAGTTCACCAAACTTTCAAATGGGTTCCACAAGGCACTAGACGAGTTGGAAGACCCAGAACTACATAGCTGAGGACTATGAAGCGTGAAGTAGGAGATGATGAATGGAGAAGTATTGATTTAAAAGCTTAAGATAGAGACGACTGGCAAAATCTGCACTAGACCCTTTTCGTCAGTAGGCGTAAGAGTTAATGATGATGATGGTGAGGATGATATATATATATATATATATATATATATATATATATATATGTATGTAATATATATATATATATATATATATATATGTATGTAATATATATATATATAATATATATATATATATATATATATATATATATATATATATATATGTGTGTGTGTGTGTGTGTGTATATGTATATATATGTACATGTATGTGTGTGTGGATGAAACCGCACACATTATCGTGCTCAAATCGAAATAAATTTCTATCTCATACTCAGATCGAGCCCTAGCCTCTTCAAATAAAAGGCAAGATCGCTACCAATCATACCTCCAGAGGCTCTAAAAGAAATCGGAACCTAACTGCTAAGTGCAATTCAGGATTTACCTGGCGGGACATTAGTCTCTTATCAGCGAGTTTTCCCCGACTTCCTAGCCTACCAGGTGACACAATATATAGCTTTTAATTCGAATTACCCCTAATGAGTCAATATGGATTAAAATCAACACAATATCATCATCAGGCTTATGGTCACAATTTCTTGCTTGTATTCTCTGTGTAGTTCTCTATTATTATTATTATTATTATTATTATTATTATTATTATTATTATTATTATTATTATTATTAAGAAGAAGAAAGCTCGTCATAAAAGACAAAAGAGAATACGCTCATCGTAGAGCCTCCTTTATCAAAGGGGAGCATCGCTCCACCTAAACCTTTGATGGCGAAAGATTAAGCCATTTTTTTTTCGCAAGCGAATCATGATAAAAGGCCCATCCGTGTAATAATACTGGATTCTTATTGCGATTAGTGGAAATATACCGTAATCCTCGGATCATTTCACAAGGGAAAGGATGGCATCAGCAGAAGGAGAAGATATCAGTATTAGGATCTTCATACGTTGGTATTTGTGAGTCTAGTGATTATTATTATTATTATTATTATTATTATTTTACTTGCTAAGCTATAACACTAGTTGCAAAAGCAGGATGCTATAAGCCAAGGGCTCCAACATTGAAAATAGCTCAGTAAGGAAAGGAAAGCATTGAAAAGTGTGCCTAAATGTACTCTCAAACAAGAGAATTTTATCTCAGCACAGTGCAAGACTATGGTACAGAGTCTATGGTACTACCCAAGACTAGAGAACAATGGTTTGATTTTTGAGTGTCCGTCTCGTAGAAGAGCTGCTTACCATAGTAAGAGGAAAGTAGCCACTGAACAAATACAATGCTGTAGTTAAACCCTTGAGTGAAGAAGAATTTTTCGGTTATATAAGTGTTGTCAGACGTATGAGGAAAGAGAAGAATGCGTAAAGAATAGGTCAGATTAGGCAAAGGAAAAATGAACCGTAACCAAAGAGGATTCAGTGTGATACTATCTGGCCTGTCGAAGGGCCCAATAACGCTCTTGTGGTACTATCTCAACGGGGGCCTGGTGCCTACAACGTAGATAGAAAAGCGACGCAAACTGCTCTCGGTTCATTTCCTTTGTCTTTCTTTGAGAATGCCGCGTTTATTTCTGGGCGCTACGTTTAATGAGACGTTAGATTAGACTTTAATGTAACGCTGACTCATTTGAAACCGAGAACATTAAGAAACACATTTGCTCTTATGTGTTCGATAATGAATACGAGTAACGTTGAGCTCACGACTTTATTTTTTTTACCTTCTCATTGTTTTGTTCTATGCTGGTGTAATCTTTTTCTGAATTGATATATTTGTTTGAGTTAATGTAATTTTATTTAGAGTTAATGTTATTGTTGTGAGTTAATGGAATTTGTTCCGAGTTAATATCATTGATGTATTTGTTCTGAGTTAATGTAATTGTAAGTTAATGTTATTTTGTTCCGAATTAATGTAATGTGTGAAGAGTATTTATAACCTTAATTTACGTTAAAGAAATGTATTTAGAATTGTCTTTGAGCAGGGTATGATTGCTGAAAATGGACATCACTGTACGCGTGTTCTTTTGTACTTTGTTTTTATTTTATCCCTTTGGATGATTTTCATTCTCTATTTGACTAAAATGAAATAATTTGGGAACTTTCTATCATTCGTAATTAGTAATTTGTTTTTACAGACATAGAATATAATTACTTCTTCCGGTTTTCGCGTATATTTACGTAATTTGAAGTTTTATTCTCCTATACATCTTGAACTATTTTTGAATATTTTTGTAGGATTTTGCTTCTTTTGTTAAAGAAGTATGAAGCTCCAACTGCTGTATATTGTTGCCATTGATTCTGAAATCTTTGAGTACCTATGGTCATTTCAATGAATATGCTAGCCATACATAATTTGGTCACTCAAATCAATAATTAATTCTGTCAAGTATCATGTGCTGGACATTTTAATGTAAAATGTTAACAAGGAAATAAATTTTTATTAAAGTTCCTTTTTTATATTAAAGGTTTGTTAATTATTCGAAAATCTTTGGTCCATGACTAGTAAAAAATTACATGAAATAGGGTCGTACAATATAAAGGTGGTTAACAAATTTACCAATTTATAACGTAGGAGGAAGGTCCCTCAGGATTTGTGGTGGCATATTGAAAATGACCCTGGTTGGCGATGTACCGGACTCTGGTTTGAGTCCCGCTCAAGCTCGATAGATTAGTGTCTGCAACCTCACCATCCTTATGGATGAGTCTATAGGTCTACCTGCCTAGTCATCACCCGCCTTGACGTGGATCCCTTTGGTTATATATAGCTTTGGTGGAGAAGGAGATTAGGCGCTCATCATATTTATATATGGTTAGTCTCTGGGGCATTTTCCTGCTTGCCAGGGCAATGTCACTGTCCCTTGCCTTTAAACTGACGAACAAGGAACCTATTTTCACTGTGCATGTAAACACAGCACAAATGGCTTCCTAGATCCGTACGGTGTGGTGATAATATCATTTCTCCTATCTCTTATGGTAATGTATGGTGTTTTACACGATTTTATACTTAAAAGACCGTGTGTGTTCGGATAGACTAGCGTATTAACATCGATGTGATTGCTTATGCTTGCGATACAAATGTTCTAATCATTTTCTTTTACTGCTTAAACTTAGTCATCCGTTGAGATACTACTGCAAGAGAGTTAGTTATTGGGTGTTTTGATTAGCCAGATAGTATTTCATTGGAACCCTTTCTGGTTACTGGTTATTTTTCCGAAGAGTCAGAGTTATCATTTAAACATTCTCCGCTTTCCTTCTACACCTGATAGCACTATGATAACCGAAAAGTTCTTCTTCACTCAAAGGGCTAACTGTTTTACTGAATTATTGTTCAGTGACTACTTTCCACTTGTTAAGGGTTGGAGAGACTCGTAAGCCAAAATCAAACATCGTTCTCTCTCTTGGGTATTGTCTCTGTACCATGGTTTTCCACTGTCTTGGGCTAGAGTTCTCTTGCTTGAGGTATAGGGAGTTACAATTATTTTGAATGTCTCAGACTTTTCAGTCCATCCGCGGAGACTCCATTTGCTCTTGGGTAGAGCGAATTATTATAAATGCATAGAGAAGTTTTATGATCTTAACTAACTTATTCTAGAATTATTTTACCGTGTTACTATTTGTTACATCCGCTGAACGTGTGTTTCATGTATTTGCTCTTTTGTGTGTAAAGAAATTACCACATTGAGTGGTGTTGTATCTTTTCAATTCAAGTTTGTATCCGTTACCTCTAAACTATTTTGTGCTAAGCGTGAAGAAGTTGTTGTAGTCTACATTTGTTATTCTTTTAAGAATTTTGTATGTCTAATAGCTCTCCTTTAGTCGTCGAGTTTGTAGATCAAATAAGTTAAAACGTTCCATTATCCGTTTATATCCAAATTGTCTTAGTGTTGAGACTAGTTTGGAGGCCCTAGTTTGTACTGCTTCCAGTCTATCTATATCCATCTGAATACATGGAGCCCAGAATTGGACTCGATATTCTAGATGGGGTCTTACCAATGATGTGTATAACTGCCGTACTTAGTCTTTGTTTCTGTATTTGAATGGTCTTTTTATGTAACCTGATATTTTTTGTGCTTTCTTTTCAACTTTAATGCTCTGTCTGGTGAACTTCAAATCTCTGCTAATAAAAATGAGGGTACACTCAGGCTCACTACTCTATCTTTTTCCCCATTGTGCTATTTTCCCTGTTGGAGCCCTTAGGCTTATAGCATCCTTCTTTTCCCATAAGGGTTGTAGCTTAGCTATCAATAAATATAAGGATTAAAGGTTATTCTTAGGATTACAAGCATGATGTAAATCATTTGATAACTATACTCAGGTGAATGTGGACGATTTACTCCAAAGCTGATTATTCCTTCCTGTAATGTAATTTAGATTGGCTTATATAGGCTTTTTGTAGTGACGTTTTGAAATATGTTCCAATGAATTAAATTGAATTTGAAGCTAGGCGCTGCTGAATTATCATTCAAACAACGCGTGTTAGTATGAACGTGCGAGGAGTTACGTTTCGATTTTATAGAAATTAAAACTTTTGCCCACGAATTGTTATAGAGTCAATTGTTTACTACCGGAATCTCAGATGAAAGGGTACCAAACGAGAATTGTAGCCAAGATCCTTAAGGAGAGAGAGAGAGAGAGAGAGAGAGAGAGAGAGAGAGAGAGAGAGAGAGAGAGAGAGAGAGAGAGAGAGAGAGAGAGTTTTATTGCTTTTTGTTGCGTATTTTAATCTATTTATTTCCCAAATCATTCAGTTTATGATATAAAGAAAATCAAATCCATTCTACTGTACAATTTCGGATATTTGTGATCCAATGTTCAAATTTTAAATGGGTTTTGTTGTTAATTCATATTCCTGATAATGGAATATCGCAATTTCCATTATGAAAAAAAAAAAAAAAATGCGTGAAATTATATACTGAATATACTGTTAAAACTGCGTTGAAGTTTTATTTTCGAAAATGATAGTTCCCTTTCTGACAAAACTCTATTATTGGATTAAGCAGCCATTTTACCCTACCAGTCCAGTCAAAATGATTCGTTTGATAAGGTTTCTCGTAAAACAGTTAGTTGGTTACTACATGTTTATGGGATTTTCGACCATACGTACTTTCATGCTAGAATAAAACTTATTTAATGTATTTTATTGCGTTTGGTTCTTGATGTAGAATTTTTAATTTCATTCTCCTCTTTTAAAACCATTTTTTTTTAAAACATGAAATGTCCATTTACTGTTTCGGTTTTTATACTGCCTTCGATATCATATTTTGATGCAAGTAAATCATAAATGAGATTTCTGGCCGGTTCTAAAAAAATCTGGATATTTGGAAAACTACGTTGAATGGGTCTCAAAGATTCGTATATTATATTCAGATATATATTTTAAAACCATTTGGACATTTGCATTTCTAAATGTAATTTGATTATCGTTTTTAACGTTAATGTGATACATTCAATTGTTAAAAATCAAATCAGCAAAGTTTTATTTTGTGTATGAATATATTATTCGGCTTATTTTCTTTTTCTTTGACCACACGACTGTAGACCGTTTGAATTAAGCTATTCATAGATATTAGAAATTTTAATTAAATTTAATTATATTACACTCAAAATTTTGGTATGACTACAGGAAATCTTTTATCGCTTGTATTAAGTAACACACGCGATGACGTTTTTTGAGGCCTTATTTAATTAAGATTTTAAATATACTGAAGACATGTAATTGTTCAGAAAATTTATATATATAAAGACATTTGAGGGAAGAATAAATCAATTGGTGATAATTGATCGTTTTTGCAGTGATGATGGAAAATGAATATTGCTAATCATTTTTTTGATTGCCATTTACATAGGAGCAATATTTGGTTTAGATTGAGAGCATACTGAAAATCTACCAAAATTATTCTTATGAGCATTTTCATTATGTACACAATAATCTAGTTAATAAATCTCTCTCTCTCTCTCTCTCTCTCTCTCTCTCTCTCTCTCTCTCTCTCTCTCTCGCTCTCAGTTGATTTACTTTTCAATTTTGCATCATAGGTTTTGCTACTTTCATTCCACCTCAATTACTTCTCTCTCTCTCTCTCTCTCTCTCTCTCTCTCTCTCTCTCTCTCTCTCTCTCTCTCTCTCTCTCTCTCTCTCTCTCTCTCTCTCTCTCTCTCTCTCTCTCTCTCATTCATCCCTGTCTTTCTGTTTTCCCATCTTAGAATAAAAGCCAATTAATAATCTCCCGCCAAGTTCGATACTATTATTATTATTATTATTATTATTATTATTATTGCCTTCTATATTCCTTCTATTATCCTAATTTACCATTGTAAATATTAATAAGGAATGTTAGTAAAAATCCTAGAATA
>NC_090768.1:6762372-6772372 GCF_036898095.1 Palaemon carinicauda
TGTTGAGAGATCCATATTATGTAGCTTAATATTGGCATTATGAGAAACATATTTTTATTACCTCAATCACAATTAGATATTTATTTCTCTCGAACAGGATCCGGATCTCGCGTTAAATCTTAGCTAAAAAGCTATTTTCCCTCTTACACATTGAATGATGCTTAGTTTTCAGTTGATGTTTGCTTAGTAATTTATGGTTGTAACTGTGATAACCTGTGGACCCCTTTGGGGAATAGGGCATAGGGGTATTTTGGCATTACTTAAGATCACAATGTATTACTTCACCCCCTTAAATGTACATACTTTTTAACTTTCTGCTTTACTTTATTACCTTCCTCCTTTATTCCATACTAGTGTACGTGACCCGTCAGACAAAAGGGCTAAATACTTGTATAGATATGCACACAACGCACAAATGCAAGCCTTCCTATCCCCTCCTTGTATCCTAATTACCACCCAGCAGTTTGGGAAATTTTTGCGAGATTGTCGTTTCCGAGTGGTTGCCTTTCTGCTTGAGAATATATATATATATATATATATATACATATATATATCTATATACATATATATATATATATATATATGTATATATATAGTGTATATATATATGTATATATATATATATATATATATACACTAGTGTTTACAACCCATCAAAAGTAACGTGTAAATATCCAGAGAGAATTCCAAACGCTCATGCACACACACAGATTCAACCCTTCCCACCCGCTCCCCCTTTCCGGAATGAATATTTACACACACAGATATATATATATATATATATATATGTATATATTATGTTTACATATAACCAGACATATGCTCTTTATTATGTAGGGGAGATGAGTGTCTAACCTCTTTCAACTTACACTCCATATTGGAACTGCATTGAATAGCCTTCTCGGTCTCCTCACCGAGTTACATGGCCCAAATTCTTAAAATTGATCCGATCCAATAACCTGTTGACAGAGAAGTTTATAAACGAAGTTTGACGGCAGTTAAGAGTCTGACGAAGTGAACTAACTTCGGTGCCGTTTTCTAAATCAATCTTGAAACGCAATCCAAAGTTTTCCGCTACTGAGTTGTGGGTTTGTCATGGCTTCGTCCTGTACATTAGGGAGTTATCGAATAAGAATTGTAAGACGATTCTTGATTCTAAAATGATATATAGTCTGATTTTTATATGTAATTTCAGGCGATTTGTTTTCCAAATTTTACTTAATCTAGCCGTTGTCTGATTTGCTTTTTTTTTCAATCTTTCACTAAACTCTAATTCTAAAGACCCTGCATTGTAGAACATAGTTCCTAAATACTTAAATGATTCTACCTCATTAATCCTTTTTCCTTTCAGTGAAATTCCATCCTCCATTTCATACTCCGTTCTCATCATCTCTGTATTTCTTCTGTCTATCTTCAGCCCAACCTCGTGTTGTGAATTGTGAATTGCTGTAAGGGTTGTTTAGAAGATTTAATTTAGAAGATTTAAATCAATGAATTTTGGAATGATTTCGATTTATATCCATATCTCCTTTTCGAGACAATCACTTGTAAACTGCTTCAAGGGTTTATGTAGATGATGTAAATCGGTAGATGACATTTCATTTCTACTCTGGTGAATAGCAGAATGAACATTGAGGGTTTATTGGGGAAGGGGGGGGGGGGCGCAGCAGCAGAAACAGTTGTATTGTCAGTATTAGTGGTGGTAGATTGAAGTTATATGGCCCGAAAACATTGCAAATTAAACCCCCTTCAAAGGCACCTATATACCTTTACATCCTGTTTAAAGGCACAGGCCGCCTATAGTCAACGATATACAGGTATTAGGTTTTAGCCAAATTACATCCTATCGTCAATAGCTTCCGGCTGGAGGGAAGTAATAACTCCAGCTGCCAACAGAACGCCTTTCGGTGGTGCCCTGCGGCAGTCATGAGTCCAAGACGCTGAAAGGGAGCCCTAGCTCTTCTGGCTCGACCATCCGGAACTTCTTGTGTTGTTTGATTTCGACTTCTGTAGACAAGGGAGTCGTTTGTGCATTTCATTTGGCTATTTTTTTTTTTTCTTTTTTTCGTCTGGTATGAAAAAGTAAATGAGACGAAGCCTAGCTTTCATTTGATTTTTTATATTTTTTATTTTGTGGAATATGTAGTCCAAGAAATCATAGTACTGTAGTATTCCGTATTTGTGGCTTATATTTACTATACAAGGTGTCATAGACATAAGTATGAAATATTCTCAAAACTACTTGTGGAATTGTTGTTATACGAGTTTTTCTTTTATTTCATGAATATTTTATCTGACATGTACACTTTTATGCTAGAAGTAAATCAATGCTAGTAATGAGATTTTGTACATAATATCCAGCTGTTTTCTTGAGAGGTGTCCAAAGCTATGCTGTATGTTTATTTTTATTAACTACAAGGATCGTCGTCTAAGTATGCTCGATATATGAACATCCGTTGTGGATTTGGGCAGTGTTTTGACTGTAATTTGACTTTTTAAGGGGACAAAATGGGCGTTTAATACTAATAATAAATGTTAAGAAATTCAGAATAAATGTTAAGAAATTACGAATGAATGTTAAGAAATTTAGAATTAATGTTAAGAATTTCCTCTTGAATTATATCCCTAAAATTGTGTTTCTAGCTTGTCTTTGCATAGAACAAGGGAGACATCTAATTAGACCTTTGTATTTGCCAATTGGTTAGTCACTCGATGCTCCATGTTTTAACTTTTTCAAACTTCTAGTAACTTAGAAAATTATGTATTTATTTAATAGGCAGTTTTGCATTTCCTGTAATAATGCCAAACACTGATATCTTTAATCCAATCCGCTTTTGAAGTTTTATTAGGAATTTAAAGGCAATAAAATTGCCCTATAATTCTATAAATAACTAGTTTTGCAAGTTGAGGTAAAAAAAAAATGTTTAAGTTTATCTTGAAAAATTTTAACCTTTTCCAGTATACACACACGCGTACCCCCCCCCCCCTCTCTCTCTCTCTCTCTCTCTCTCTCTCTCTATATATATATATATATATATATATACTGTATATATATATATCCATATACAAAGGGCTTTTACAAATTCGCACGAGTTCTTACTGGAGAGAGTTGATGAAGACCATGCTGGATTGGCACTGGGAACACACAAGACAGACAGGACGATTATGAATGAATGCAGCCAGAAACCCTCCAGCGATAGCTTACCTGGAGTTAGAAACAGAAGTCTACGGGCACTGCGTGCTACATTTCATTACACGAAGAGGTGCCGGACATATTCGGTCCTGGAGAAATATTTCTTTCTTGTTGGGAGCTCCTCTCAGGACAAGCGCGAGATTGGGAGTTCCAAACTCTAAAAAAACCCGTGCTTACTCCTAATATATCCAGAAGTTGGCTATTCTCACTTAGTATACCCAAAATGACGGCTATTCTCTCTTAGTATACCCAAGAAGAATCGAAGTTATCTAACCTCATCCTGGAATAATTATAGGGAGGTCCAATCGTGTTCTCTCTGCCCAAACTCCAATTATTACGCGTATTTCAAAAACATTTTAGCCTTTCAGATGAAATAGCAATATTAGAATGTGTGAAAGTTAAAGTACACGGTTTACAGTATTAGCTCTAATAAACATATGTCAGTTATTTCTTGTGCTCCACGAAGCGTCGCTAGATCAATTAATGTCCATTTTAGTAATTACTTTGTATTATGAGTTTTTTCTCCAACACAATGTATCAGTAGAGAGAGAGAATACGAATGAAAGTTATGTTCAGTGGAAATAGTCGAGGAATTATAGAAAATGTATAAAATGCTTTACTCTCTCTCTCTCTCTCTCTCTCTCTCTCTCTCTCTCTCATAATAGATGATAAAACAGCCAACAATATCAGAAAGAAGTTTAAAATTTTCTCTCTCTCTCTCTCTCTCTTCTCTCTCTCTCATGATATATGAGAAAACAGTCAACAATATCAGAAAGAAGTTTAAAATTCTCTCTCTCTCTCTCTCTCCTTCTCTCTCTCTCTCTCATAATAGATGATAAAACACAGTCAACAATCAGAAAGATGTTTTAAATTCTCTCTCTCTCTCTCTCTCTCTCTCTCTCTCTCTCTCTCTCATAATAGATGATAAAACAGTCAACAATCTCAGAAAGGAGGTTAAAACTGTCTCTCTCTCTCTCTCTCTCTCTCTCTCTCTCTCTCTCTCTCTCCTAATAGATGATAAAACAGTCAACAATATCAGAAAGTTTAAAATTTTCTCTCTCTCTCTCTCTCTCTCTCTCTCTCTCTCTCCTAATAGATGATAAAACAGTCAACAATATCAGAAAGTTTAAAATTTTCTCTCTCTCTCTCTCTCCTCTTCCCTCTCCTCTCTCTCTCTCTCTCTCTCTCTCTCTCTCATAATAGATGATAAAACAGTCAACAATATCAGAAAGAAATTTAAAATCTCTCTCTCTCTCTCTCTCTCTCTCTCTCTCTCTCATAATGATAAAACAGTCAACAATATCAGAAAGAAATTTAAAATTCTCTCTCTCTCTCTCTCTCTCTCTCTCTCTCTCTCTCTCTCTCATATGATAGGTAATAAAACACAGTCACTGATCTCTGAAGGAAGTTGAAAATTTTCCATTTTGTCATCACTTTAACGAGGCTTCACCGTAAGCTTCCCTAATCCTGGCTTAAGGTTGAAAATCTTAATGGGACAATTTGCATGGATTGGATGATTATATTTTTGCGATTGCGGTACGTACTTGCAAGAGAATATTGGTGATTTGTTGATAATAGGAAGATGGATTTTAAGATGCATATAACTATTTATTTGTAGATATGATTTTCTATCGTTGTTTGTCTTGTAGTGGATTCTGACTCTATTTATGAGGAAAACAGGGTTTTTTTTTATATCATTTTGTTAAGGAGACATCGTACAAGATTATTATCCATGCTTATTTCTAATATATATATATATATATATATATTATACACTGTATGTATATATATATATATATATATATTCTTTAAACCGGAGTTTGCAGTTTATTGAATATGCTACACGTACATGTATAGTTATTCAATTACATTCATATTTAATTACCAACTATTGGTAAATTTTATTTATTTATATGTATTAAAAAAACACACATGAATACATATGCACAAAGCAGACACGCATGCATGTTCATTTTGGGTTTCAGATATCTCTTACCGATGTTATGTTTTGTTAATTTCATTTTTATTTACCCTCTTTCCATCATCTACGGATACTTCAATATCAATATATTATCAATCTAATTATTTGGTTGTAAGAGATTCTCTAATCATTCTTCTCTTGGTGCATGATATGGCTCCCATTATTATTATTATTATTATTATTATTATTATTATTACTTGCTAAGCTATAACCCTAGTTGTAAAAGCAGGATGCTATAAGCCCAGGGGCTCCAACAGGGAAAGTAGCCCAGTGAGGAAAGGAAGCAAGGAAAAATGAAATATTTTAAGGACAGCAATAACACCAAAATAAATATTTCCTATATAATCAATAAAAACTTTTACTAAACAAGAGGAAGAGCATTTATAGTTGTTTTTGATAAATGGGAAATTGAGTGTCCCATGATTTAACTTCATATTCTGGTCGAGTGATTGCGTTATACAAACTACTGGCAGTTCTGTGAGAAATCCTCCCAATATGAAAGTTGGCTTTAGCAATGATTTATCTGTCACATGTGTTAGAACTGCTGTATTTAAGCAATGTTGGAATTACATTGTACTTATAACTTCTCTTGTGGGTCTACCTTAAACTGCCTAGATATTCATGTTTGAGATTTAATGTGGCTTTTTAGTCCCCGTATATTATCTGTTACAGGCTGCACGTTATACTGAGACAGTAAAAATAAATGTCTGAGTACACACAGCATATTATACAATAGGATTACCCAGATGACGTCGAAATTAACAGCAACACAACTATCTATATTTTATTGCAACATGTTTCTAAGCTGATTGTTTTATTTTTGCAGGTACGTTCTTGGTTGTTCCAAGGATTACGAGACTTGATATATCCTGAGATCCTTGATGGAAAGATCGGAATTGGTGAGTTTTCCATGCTTTTACTCTGATTGAATTTTCAGTAATGTTTCGAGTAGCGTAAAGTCTTGTCTGGAAGCAGTTTTTTTTCCCCTTCATCGTAATTGTTAGTCTCTTCTTTGTTCATTTTTATCTCATTTTTCGTTAGTGAACTGCCTATTTTTTTGAGAAAATCTTTACAACCTTTTTTTGTCAGGATTAGGTGATTGGTATTTTTAATTCAATTTTATTTTTTATGAAAAATTGTTTAGGTTCTTCTATCAAGGATGCTAAATATTGTTATTGTAGAAAGATATATGATATATATATATATATATATATATACATACATGTATATACATATATATATATATATATATGTGTGTGTGTGTGTGTGTGTGTATGGAATATTTTTGGGCAGACCTGTGTGGGATTTCAATGGCATCTATAGACAAGATTTTTTAAAGGTACGAGATAGCATTTTCCAGGGGAAATGCATATTATTTTTTTCCCTAGAAGCATCATCAGTGTATTTGATGAAAATCTTCTTACCTGTATTTTTAATAGGATACTGTAAATAATTTTCGAAGAATTCTAGTGAACGATTTCTTTAGAGTGTGTACAATGTTTTCACAAAGGTTACTGCTCAAACTCATTGGGTAATAGACTGAGATTCATTTGCCTTTCAGCGGGAGACAGTGGAGGAGTATTGTAGTATATATTAGTAATGATATTGCTTGAATAATAATTTTAGAAAGTATATTTATAAAAAGCCGTTTTTTGGGCGCTCTTTTGTCCCTTAACATTGTCCATTTAGTTTTAATGCAGGGTCAAACCGAAATCTGATGACCGTCAAAAAAAAAAAAAAAAAAAAAAAAATGAAAATTAGAGTTGAAATATAGTTTGAAACTGGGCGTAGATATTGATGATTGCAAATTGGTTAATTGGACCCATGACGCCTTGCTAATGGGCCGTGAGGTATTTGCGT
Source organism: Palaemon carinicauda (assembly GCF_036898095.1). Lineage (NCBI taxonomy): Eukaryota > Metazoa > Arthropoda > Malacostraca > Decapoda > Palaemonidae > Palaemon > Palaemon carinicauda. Next base: position 6,769,407 of record NC_090768.1, read on the forward strand.
ACGCCAAACATTTAACTCATTAGCATGGGTATCTGACATTACTGGAGTCCACGCGTGTTTATATTCCCTAACAGGGGAAAAGCTCCCATCATCAGACTTATTTCCAAAATGACGAGCACAGATTTTTGGGTGTTTGTGCAGTCTAAAAATATACGTATGGAGGCGAATTATATTCGATGTTTATTTCTGTATGACAAAGAAATAAATATTCTTTGATAATTTTGTGAGCATAATAAAAAAGATATATATAAATGGAAGCGAGTATATCCGGTGTCTTTTATGTATGGTAAAAATTAGGTATTACTTAATAATTTTGTGAGCATAATCCAAAGATATATGAATGGAATAGAGTTATATTCGATGTTTTTTTTTTTCTTTTTGTACTGTAAAGAATAAAGTATTACTTAATAACTTTGCGAAATACTTTGAAAAATAAATCCGAATATGCTGTAATTGAGACCAGATTTTAACAGCAAATAATTATTGATTAATTATTTGCTGTCTATAACTAGTTGGATAGTGATAAATAACCGTTTGATTGTCTTTTAAATTATTTAAATAGCTTTCAAAAAAGGAGAAACTCTTCAACTAAATCTAATCTAGGTAGTAGATTGGCCAGTGCACCAGCCACCCGTTGAGTTACTACCGCTAGAGAGTTATGGGGTCCTTTGACTGGTCAGACAGTACTACATATGACCCTTCTCTCTGGTTACGGTTCTTTCCCTTTGCGTACACAGACACCGAATAGTCTGGCCTATTCTTTAGAGATTCTCCTCTGTCCTCATACACCTGACAACACTGAGATTACCAAACAATTCTTCTTCACCCAAGGGTTTAACTACTGGACTTTAATTGTTCAGTGGCTACTTTCCTCTTGGTAAGGGTAGAATAGGCTCTTCTAGGAGAAAGACACTCCAAAATTAAACCATTGTTCTCTAGTCTTGGGTAGTGCCATAGCTTCTGTACCATGGTCTTCCACTGTCTTGGATTAGAGTTCTCTTGCTTGAGGGTACACTCGGGCACACTGTTCTATATAGATTCTCTTCCTTTTGTTTTGTTAAAGTTTTTATAGTTTATATAGGAAATATTTATTTTAATGTTACTATTCTTAAAATATTTTATTTTTCCTTATTTCCTTTTCCCACTGGGCTATTTTCCCTGTTGGGGCCCCTGGGCTTATAGCATCCTGCTTATCCAACTAGGGTTGTAGCTTAGCATTTAATAATAATAATAATAATAATAATAATAATAATAATAATAATAATAATAATAATAATAATAATGTTAATATCCATACAAGTAGACATGAAGCTTCGGACCTTCTCAGAATTTTCTTATAGGGCATTGCCACTGTACCTTACCTCTGCCATTAACGAGTGCCTTTGAAACCTTTCAATTACGTCTGTGGAGATTCCGATTATATTTTGTGTATACATATAACTTCAGTTATTTTGTTTAATATTTTGTACTTCTCTTCTTAAGAGATTTTAAAGTTACTAGTCTCAATTATATGTTTTCTTTTTATCATTGGTCGTGCAGATCTATTGGTGGTTTTTGAATTAGATGATCTTATTACATAATTTTGAATATCTATATATTGATGAAATGTAAAATTTCTTCGGCCTCAACGGCAATGGTAGTCCTGCGCCAGATAATTTTCCTTGAAATGCCGGAGACAGGATTACTAGGAAAAAGGACCGTACGGCCTTGCATTGCATAAATTCTGGTTTTTCCTATCTGAAAATTTTTTCTATTTATATATACGCTCTTTTATTTAAATAAATGTTTTGATTATAAATAGTAACTGACATAGGGTTGTCGTGGCCTATTGGAAAAGTCCCTGCCTGGTGATCTCCCTGACTGGGGGCCAGATCCCTGCTCAAGCTCAATAATTTCTTGTAGTGTCTACAACCTCCCCATCCTTGTGAGCTAAGGATGGTGGCGGGGTTGACGTTTGGGAGAGTCTATAAGTCTAGCATTAGCCAAGGTCATTTAATGGATGGCAGCAGCCATTGACAGGCCCTCCCTCGTCCTAGCTTGTGTGGAGAGCGGGCTTGGACGCTGATCATATGGATATATGGTTAGTCTCTAGGGTATTGTCCCGCTAGCTAGGGCATTGTTTCTGTCTGTTGCCTCTGCCATTGATGGGTGGCTTCTAAACCATGAAATTGTTAAACGAGCACAGCTATATTATCCAGATGTGTCGAGCTAATTCCCTATCTTCCCATTCATTTAAATGTCGCTATATTCATGAAAATAGTTTGTTGATATTTTTTTTTTTTAATGACTCAACTTTTCATAATGGTCTTGAAATCCCTTCTGTATTTCGTCTGCTGTTCGATCCGACTGCCTTTTTCACCCAATCTGCTTCAACCTGTCACAGAGAGAGAGAGAGAGAGAGAGATGAAGAGAGAGAGAGAGAGAGAGAGAGAGAGAGAGAGAGAGAGAGAGAGAGATTGAAGATTGAAGTAAATAATTATGTTATCAGTTACGTACGAAGGTGGATCCATCCCACAAGATGGACAGGAATGATAGAAAGCAATATCATATGAGCGTGCAACGCAACTATTTAGGGGACTCTCTATCTCGAAGCTATTGAAAATAGATCTTATGAAATATAGAGGTACTAAATGTAAATTCTTAAAGAGCAGCACAATGCGGGGAGAGACTCTATAAGCTTAAACTGCCGCACAATGAAGATTGCATACTTTTATATAAGGACAAATGTCAGTTCTTTTAAGATTATGAGTGCATTATTTTTATGTGGACTTTAATGCAAATGTGAAATCGTTCTTGTATCCTTGCGTGCTATTACTGATTTCGTGAAAAGTCCGTCAAGGTTGGATACCAGACTCTTTTAACCGTAATAAGTCGTCTAATTGATGTTACACTTTTATTTGGACCTACGCTCTTGTTCGACATACACTTTAGTTCTATTTGACTTGCACTTTTATTCGAATACTGAC
>NC_090768.1:6777372-6809872 GCF_036898095.1 Palaemon carinicauda
ACCGTTTTTTGTATAGACCGTTTTGAGACAACGAATTGGTTTAAAAAAAACAAGTTAAGGGAAATATTTCTGATTTTTAAATATAATAGAACATTTATCTCTCTCTCTCTCTCTCTCTCTCTCTCTCTCTCTCTCTCTCTCTCTCTCTCTCTCTCTCTCTCTCTCTCTCATACTTATCCATGCATTTTTGCAGTTTGAATCTCAATAACTTCCGGCTTGGAATGACTGAATGACTAATAAATATAAATTGCTATAGATTTTCGATACACAGTACCCAGTAACAATAAATTTCATAAAATCTAGATGTAAAACCTCACTATTGTTGTATATTAAGACGAACCATGTGCTTGATTTCTAGCATATGACGGGAAGGCCAACAGCAATGCATGAATTAATGTACGAGCTTTGAATTTGATATAAGGCGAAAATAGAACTCTCTTAATTTCAGATTAATCAGAGCATAATCACAATCATGAGCGAACCGACAAATATATTACGCTTTAATCTAACATATCGATGGCGTCCTTAGTCTCATAATGGCATCGAAGGACTGGACAGCCTTTCGTGGGTCAAAGTGAACCAGGACTAATGGAATTCACTTAAAAAATAAGAGCCTACGCTGTTTTAGATAGGTTATTTATTCGTCTTTTACCTCTGCAGATTGAATGAAAAATTATATGACATGATGTTCATGTTCTTTGATGCTATGTACATTTGTGTGCAAGTACCTCCTTATCTCTTTATATTAATTAAGGTTTGCATAGAGATAAATTGAGCTATTAATTCAATTATGATAAGCTGTCTAGATTTTAGAAAGTATTATCATATTCTCTTTCGAATGTATTTTATTTATAATGAACGTCGATCACCTCCTATTAGAGATGGATCTGAATTGTTAAACTCCTTTTATCATATTTTCAGTTATCTAAAACATTAGCCTGTTAGGTCCGTAGTTCTCGGGATGCTAGTTCTGAAACCCTCGGGATTTTAGTTGCGAAAGCTCCAGGATTTTAGTTCCACAAGCTTAGGGATGCTATTTTTGAAAGCCTCAGGATGTTAGTTCCGAAAGCCTCGCGATGTTAGATTAAAAAGCCTCGGGATGTTAGTTTTGAAAGCCTCGGGTGTTAGTTCTGAAAGCCTCGGGATGTTAGTTTCGAAAGCCTCGGGTGTTAGTTCTGAAAGCCTCGAGTGTTAGTTCTGAAAGCCTCGGGATGTTGGATTTAAAAGCCTCGGGATGTTAGTTTTGAAAGCCTCGGGATGTTAGTTTCGAAAGCCTCGGGTGTTAGTTCTGAAAGCCTCGGGTGTTAGTTCTGAAAGCCTCTGGATGTTAGATTTAAAAGCCTCGGGATGTTAATTTTGAAAGCCTCGGGATGTTAATTTTGAAAGCCTCGGGTGTTAGTTCTGAAAGCCTCTGGATGTTAGTTTCGAAAACCTCGGGTGTTAGTTCTGAAAGCCTCGCGATGTTAGATTAAAAAGCCTCGGGATGTTAGTTTTGAAAGCCTCGGGTGTTAGTTCTGAAAGCCTCGGGATGTTAGTCTCGAAAACCTCGGGTGTTAGTTCAGAAAATCTCGGGTGTGAGTTCTGAAAGCCTCGGGATGTTAGATTTAAAAGCCTCGGGATGTTAGTTTCGAAAGCCTCGGGTGTTAGTTCTGAAAGCCTCGGGATGTTAGTTTCGAAAGCCTCTGGTGTTAGTTCAGAAAGCCTCGAGTGTTAGTTCCGAAAGCCTCGCGATGTTAGATTAAAAAGCCTCGGGATGTTAGTTTTGAAAGCCTCGGGTGTTAGTTCTGAAAGCCTCGGGATGTTAGTTTCGAAAGCCTCGGGTGTTAGTTCTGAAAGCCTCGAGTGTTAGTTCTGAAAGCCTCGGGATGTTGGATTTAAAAGCCTCGGGATGTTAGTTTTGAAAGCCTCGGGATGTTAGTTTCGAAAGCCTCGGGTGTTAGTTCTGAAAGCCTCGGGTGTTAGTTCTGAAAGCCTCTGGATGTTAGGTTTAAAAGCCTCGGGATGTTAATTTTGAAAGCCTCGGGTGTTAGTTCTGAAAGCCTCTGGATGTTAGTTTCGAAAACCTCGGGTGTTAGTTCTGAAAGCCTCGCGATGTTAGATTAAAAAGCCTCGGGATGTTAGTTTTGAAAGCCTCGGGTGTTAGTTCTGAAAGCCTCGGGATGTTAGTCTCGAAAGCCTCGGGTGTTAGTTCAGAAAGCCTCGGGTGTTAGTTCTGAAAGCCTCGGGATGTTAGATTTAAAAGTCTCGGGATGTTAGATTTAAAAGTCTCGGGATGTTAGTTTTGAAAGCCCTGGGGTGTTAGTTCTGAAAGCCTCGGGATGTTAGTTTCGAAAGCCTCGTCATGTTAGTTTTGAAAGCCCTGGGGTGTTAGTTTTTAGAGCCTCGGGATGTTATCTCTAAAAGGCTCGGGATTTATGTTTCGAAAGGCTCGGGATGTTAGTTCCGAAAGCCTCGAATGTTAGTTCCGAAAGCCTTGTGATGTTAGTTCCGAAATCCTCGTGTGTTAGTTCCGAAAGCCTCGGGATGTTAGTTCCGAAAGTCTAGGGATGTTAGTTTTGAAAGCCTCGGGTGTTAGTTCCGAAAGCCTCGGGATGTTAGTTTCGAAAGCCTCGGGTGTTAGTTCAGAAAGCCTCGGGTGTTAGTTCTGAAAGCCTCGGGATGTTAGATTTAAAAGTCTCGGGATGTTAGTTTTGAAAGCCCTGGGGTGTTAGTTCTGAAAGCCTCGGGATGTTAGTTTCGAAAGCCTCGTCATGTTAGTTTTGAAAGCCCTGGGGTGTTAGTTTTCAGAGCCTCGGGATGTTATCTCTGAAAGCCTTAGGATGTTAGTTTCGAAAGGCTCGGGATGTTAGTTTCGAAAGGCTCGGGATGTTAGTTTTGAAAGCCTCGGGTGTTAGTTCTGAAAGCCTCTGGATGTTAGTTTCGAAAGCCTCGGGTGTTAGTTCTGAAAGTCTCGGATGTTAGTTTTGAAAGCCCTGGGATGTTAGTTTTCAGAGCCTCGGGATGTTATCTCCGAAAGCCTTAGGATGTTAGTTTCGAAAGGCTCGGGATGTTAGTTTCGAAAGCCTCGGGTGTTAGTTCTGATAGCCTCGGGATGTTAGTTTTGAAAGCCTCGGGATGTTAGTTTTCAGAGCCTCGGGATGTTATCTCTAAAAGGCTCGGGATGTAAGTTTCGAAAGGCTCGGGATGTTAGTTTCAAAAGTCTCGGGATGTTAGTTCCGAAAGCCTCGAATGTTAGTTCCGAAAGCCTTGTGATGTTAGTTCCGAAAGCCTCGTGTGTTAGTTCCGAAAGCCTCGGGATGTTAGTTCCGAAAGTCTAGGGATGTTAGTTTCGAAAGCCTCGGGATGTTAGTTCCGAAAGCCTCGGGATGTTAGTTCCGAAAGCCTCGGGATGTTAATTCCGAAAGTCTAGGGATGTTAGTTCCGAAAGCCTCGGGATGTTAGTTCCAAAAGTCTAGGGATGTTAATTCCGAAAGTCTAGGGATGTTAGTTCCGAAAGCCTCGGGATGTTAGTTCCAAAAGTCTAGGGATGTTAGTTCCGAAAGCCTAAGTATGTTAGTTTCGAAATCCTTGGTATATTGGTTCCGAAAGCCTCGAGATTTTAAAACTTTGAGATGTTAGTTTCGAAAGCCTCAAGGTGTTAGTTCCGAGAACCTCTGGATGCTAATTTTGATTGCCTCAGGATGTTAGTTCCGAAAGCCTGTAGATGTTAGTTCCGAAATCCTGTGGATGTTAGTTCCGAAAGCCTTAGGATGATAGTTTCGAAAGCCTCGGGATGTTAGTTCCGGAATCCTTAGAATGTTAGTTCCGAAAGCCTCGTGATGTTAGGTTTGAAAGCCTAGGGATGTTAGTTCCGAAAATCTCGGGATACTAGTTCCGAAAGCCTCGGGATACTAGTTTTGAAAGCGATGTTAGTTTCAAAAGCCTCGGGATGTTAGTTTCGAAAGCCTAGTTATATTTCAACAATGTAATGCAGGCACATGCTATTGTTTTTTTTTTTTTAGAAAGTACATTTTATTCCCACTGCCAAATACTAATGCCCCACCGTTACCAATTTCCATTTGATTAATTTGAATTACAAGATTCATTTCCTTCTGTTCTGTCTCCAAAGTAAATAATTACAATTTTTGTGGTTTTGACGTGTGACGTTAAAAATTATACTTCTCCACACGGCCGTCATTGCAATAAATAGTTGCCAAATTAACAAGGTATTTTTTGGCAGCTGGATTTTAACCCACAGTTTTGTCACAGCCGGCTTCTATTTCCCCTATAATAAAGTCTCTCTCTCTCTCTCTCTCTCTCTCTCTCTCTCTCTCTCTCTCTCTCTCTCTCTCTCTCTCTCTCTCTCTCTTTCTCTCTCTCTCTCTCTCTCTCTCTCTCTCTCTCTCTCTCTCTCTCTCTCTCTCTCTCTCTATATATATATATTCCTTAGGAAGGGTCCTTGTTCTATGCAGTTTCACTAAATGATTTAAATGTTGTGCCAAGGATCCACAGTTATCATGTCCGACTCTGCAGATACGTTTACATACATAACACATACACACACACACACACACACACACACACACATATATATATATATATATATATATATATATATATATATATATATTGCACCATATATGTTCCTCTTTCAAGGGGATGTCGTCATAAGGGTATTTTCTTTGTCTGCCAGTGGTTAAATATTTAAACCTTTATATTTCTAAATCCCCCTTTCTTTTTATGTGGTGTTTTCCATTTGCATTATGCAAAACATTAGGAATTAAGCTAATGTATTTCAGTTATTTTGACCCATTGTTTTAGTTATGTTCTATTTGAAGAATATTTAAGAAAGATAAATGTATGGGATTTAAAGATATTTTCCTTTGCCAAATAGTGTTAGCTAGCTTTGTGTAATTTACACACACACACACACACACACACACACACACACACACATATATATATATATATATATATATATATATATATATATATATATATAATATATATATATATAATCGTTATGAAGTCTTTGTAACCTTTTCTTCCAATCCTATATCGTATGTTATATTATTCTACATTATTCTCTGGTTCTCGATTTGTTATTTGAGGATATTAAACCTAATTTTATTTTCATTTAGCCACTTATTGAAATAATCTTTTTCATGATGTGTGTGGTGCCTAACTTGTAAACTACTTGAAAATAAAACGATCAAGTCTTGATGACCGATGCAACTGTCAGACGCAAAACTTCATCTTATTTCAAATCATTTACATTATTTGGTTTTATTAAAAAAATATCTTGGTATCTTTTAATATTTTAAACTATTCATTCATCTCCACAATTCAGTTTTTGAAAGGAATTTTTTTTTCTGTAGTTATCTGGCTTGGATTCATCAAAACTCCCCTTTGGATTAATTAAAACTACCCTTTGGACCCATCGAATCTCCCTTTGGATTCATTGAATCTCCCTTTGGATTCATTGAATCTACCTTTTGGATTCATTGAATCTCCCTTTGGATTCGTTGATTCTATCTTTTGGATTCACTGGAGTTACCCTTTGGATCCATTGAAATTTTCCTATAGAGTCATGGAAACTCCCCTTTGGATTCAACGAAGCTCTTATTTGGATTCATCGAGATTCTTCTTGGTATGAATTGAAACTCCCCCTTTGGATTCATTTAATCTCCCCTTTGGATCCATCGAAACTCTAATTTTGTTAATTGAAACTCCCCTTGGATCAATTGAAACTCCCCTTTGAAATCATTCAAACTCCCCTTTGGATTAAGTGAATCTCCCCTTTGGATCATTGAAACTCCCTTTTTGGAATCATAGAAACACTTTGGATTCACGGAAACTTCCCTTTGGATTTATTGAAACTCCGTAGGATTCTATAAAATTACCCATTGGATTAATCGAAATTCCCATTGGATTTATTAAATTTCCCTTTGGATTCATCGAAACTCTCCTTTGGAATTCAATGAAACTCCCATTTGGTTTAATCGAAATTCTCCTTTTTATTAATTGGAGCTCCCGTTTGGATTTATTGAAGCTCCCGTTTGGTTTTATTGAAGCTCCCCTTTGGATCATTGAAGCTCCCCTTTGGATCATTGAAGCTCCCTTTTGGAATCCTTGAAACTCTCCTTGGAATTCATCGAAGCCCCACTTTGGATTCTTTTAAACGCCCGTTTGGATTCCTCAAAACTCCTCTTTGAATTCATCAAAACTACTCATTGGATACATTGAAACTCCTTTGTATCTACCAAAACTCCCCTTTGGATTCATCGAAACTCCCCTTTTGGATTCATTAAAACTCCCCTTTTGGATTCATTAAAACTCCCCTGAGAGATCCATGCATACTCCTTTATTTTTTCTTTACTCATCTCAGTGCAGCTGTGATGAGTTGGAGAAGTTGGAGAAAAATTCTGCGTCTTTTGTACTGTAAATCTCTGGATCTTTCCAAATGCCTCATATGGAAAATAAACAAATATGAGCCATTATCCCTTGCGTGCGCTAAAGTAACCTTTAGAACCAGAATGCATTGCCGCTATTGTAGCTGCAAGTGGCATAATCTCACCATCTCTCATTTGATTCGATGAACACGAAGGCTAAGTAAACAAAAGTCCTAATATCAGCATCGAAATTGACTCATTATAACTCGAAGCCCTTGAAAGGTTGTTATCGGTGTACGTTTATGAGGGACTCGACACACTCTGAGAGAGAGAGAGAGAGAGAGAGAGAGAGAGGAGAGAGAGAGAGAGAGAGAGAGAGAGAGAGAGAGAGAGAATAGGGGGTTTTGTGAGAGAGAAAACATAGGGAAGAGGGTGATGTTAATTACCCTCCTAATGAGAATTTGCGGGAATTAATGGAATAACACGGAAGAGATTCATGTGAAATATTTGTCTTAATGATTTGCTTCGGTCCCTAATTACCGGATGGGGAGTTATGAGGCTTCAAGCCCAAGATTAACATCTCCGTTTGTTTACTGTTCGTTTAATGATTATTCTGTTTTAGATAGATTTTGTCCAGTTGCTGTAATTTTGTATTCATTGTTGGTTCTGACATTTTAATAGATTTTTTTTCTTTCTTCTCTTCCGTTTATTAGTGCAAAGGAAAACTTATTTAACGCTCGTAGTAAATAGTCAGATCTTTTTGTGGTATGGTGTCGAGCAATTTAATTTGGATAGCAGTTGGTCTGTTGTAAAAACCCATTTATAATATATTTTTGTGAAGCTTTTCGTGATGTGGTAATTTTAAAAAATGTGTAATTTATATTAGGCAATATAGGTGTCCGTTTTTTTTTTATTAATGAAATACTGTAACTTCACATTACCACAGTTTTTCACCTTTCTTAGTCTTTAGATATAGCTTATCCGTGTTGGCATTCAATCTGTCAAAATCCCTAATTCTAATGATATATATTTTTTTAGTTTATATAGATAGGGTTCATATTTGCTCATACACTCAAATTTTTGCTTGCTAGAAACACAATTATGAAGGGAAGCTTATTATTTTACTAATTTAAAATGGAGGTGAAATTTGAAGGATAGAAGAAATGGAAGAAGAGCACTTCATTTTTTTTTTCTTCAGTTCTTTTATTCCGGAAAAATGACGTCTCACATCTCTTATGTGTATATATATGCTTAAAAAAACGCTTGTCATTGTCATGTGTAATTCTGTTTGTGTAGATGATAAAACTGTCCCAACCTGTGGCATTAATTTGTCTCTTCGTAATTCGCATGACGGCTTTGGAGTAAAACAAGAAATATAAATGAAACGTGAATAGCGTTAACCGTAGATTTATCAAAACCTAAGCGTTAAGTGCCCGGATAGCTACAAGTTTTTCAATTCAAATCATTGAGTGTGGACTTAGCACCCTCACCAAATTCAAATAGAATGTTTCTAAGCATATTCATAAGAATTCTTCCATTGATCAGTGATTAAATCAACTCCTGATATGTTTTTACGTGATTGCAGGGAGCTGGTTTATTTAACACTACTGTACCCAGTCGTCAAAAATAACGTTTAAATATTTAGATAGATATGTACACACACGCGCGCACACATTTGACCCTTCCCACCACTCCACCTTTCCAGATTGTGGTTTCCGAGTATACCCCTTGGAGTACCCCTCTTACCAGGGTATGACTACTCTTTTTTTCTCCTACTTGATGAATGGGGATAGACAAGGTAGTCATGTATCTGCGAATGCAGCTTTGCGTGACAGGATATATATATATATATATATATATATATATATATATATATATATATATATATATATATGTATGTATGTATGTATGTATGTGTGTGTGTGTATAGATAGATAGATATAATCAGACACGTTGCTTTTTATTATATAGAAAAAATTTACTATTAATTACGATACCATGAAGGGTTTTATTATCTAATTTTAGAGCAAGAGGCACAACACTGAAATAATGTTATTCATAACAAATTGGCAATCCTACGTAAATAACTATTAATTCAGAACTGAACATTAAATAGTATTTAATTAACCATTATGCAAAAGCGTTATAAAGTTCTTGGCTCATAAATTGTGCAAGAGAAAATGAGGATGCCAGGCGCTAAAATATACCAAATAAATCAGAACTTTAATGTATTTTCCAATTCCATTAACATTAAAGCAGTGGAAGAGCTAGATGATATCAGGTGAAGGCATGAAAGCTTGAAAAGTCTAGGGAAATGAATATAGATTCTTTTACAAAAACTCGGAATTACGATAGACAGATCTATCTGCTCACGAAGAAAGTTAAGCACTGATAAAGTTTCATTTTCTGCATGTAGTTCAAGTTTATTATTATTATTATTATTATTATTATTATTATTATTATTATTCAAGTAGTTAAAGTTTACTATTAATATTATTATTGTTGTTGTTGTTGTTGTTGTTGTTGTTGTTGTTGTTGTTGTTGTTATTATTGTACGTGACCTGTCAAAAATTACGGCTAAATATTTAGATAAATATGCTCACACACACGAACGCACACAGGTTCAATCCTTACCACCTTCCTCTCGAGGTAACCCCTCTCATGAGGGTATAATTACTCCCTCTCCACCTACCCAAGGAACGGGAAGAGATCGAGTTGTTATTCGTCTGGCAATACCGCTAAGCATGACAGGAAAGATATGTCTATATATTTATATATATAGCCAGACACTTGCTCTTTATTATGTAGAGGAGATTATTATTATTATTATTATTATTATTATTATTATTATTATTATTATTATTATTATTATTATCGTTGTTGTTTTTGTTGTTGTTGTTGTTGTTGTTGTTAAAGTTAAGAAAAAGCTTATGATGAAGCCTGAAAGTTAATTCACTGTAAAGCAAGCATCCATAAAATGTGTCCTGATATGAAGGGAATATAGATGTAAACAAAGAAAAATCTAACAAACACGTAAGTAATGCGAGGAAAAGATATCGAATAAAAGGGATAGCATGATACAACTCTTACAATGAGCTTTACGATACGTCTATTGCAATTATTTAATTCTTTCATTCTCATTGAACTGATATTTTGTTGAATATAAATTCCTGAAAAAACAATTCTAGATGGTATTGTTTTTCATAGTTTTTATAATACGTTTTTTTTTTTTTTCCAAAATGAGATACACTGTTGTGTTGCTTTTAATATTCTTGTTAGTGATCGTGATGATTTCTAAAATGAAAAACTGTAGTTATTTTTTTTCTTTTAAAGAACTAAATGAGGTGGAAATCAAGAAATATTTCAACGAAGGTCTACAGATAAACAAAACTAAAATGGGAATGCGGCTGCATAAAAAGAAACAGCAAAAAGCTAGAATACGAAACATTGTGAAAAATAGAAAAGAGAAGAGAAATACAAAGGCGCAGCATATAAAAATGAAACTCGTTGGCATCCCGGCGAAAAAAAAAGAAAAAAAAAAACATTTCAAAAGCAGAATACGAAAAGAGAAGGGACGCAACACCCGTGTCACTCTGCTATAGGAGAAACATCAACGTATTGTCATTTTTTAAATTTTATTTTGATTTCTTTAGATTCCCGAATTCTAAGACAGTTACAGATAGGTGAGTAAAAGTGCAATGGATTATGTATAAACAATTGCGTTGCGTAAAAATATTGCGATTTAACGAATTTCTCGAATAATATATTTTTTTCCAGTAAAACTCTAAGCATGAAAATACATCAGTATTCCTTTTGGTACGTGAAACGTAATCCCTGTACTAGGGAAATGAAGAATCATTAGGAAAAAATTGAATTTAGGGACATAAATATGTGAATTCTTCATAGATTTAATATTACATGTATTTTCAGAATTCCTAACTTATATCATCATTGTGTTACATATTCCTTTTAGCTATTTCTTTTACAATAAACTCTCTCTCTCTCTCTCTCTCTCTCTCTCTCTCTCTCTCTCTCTCTCTCTCTCTCTCTCTCTCTCTCTCTCTCCCAAGATTCTTTTATAAATAAGATTAGATATTACTGGACTGTTTTGAGACATAACGAGCGTGTTTGAAAAATAAATTTAGGGGACATTCCATAAAAAAAAACCATTTTCTATCTTATCTCTCTCTCTCTCTCTCTCTCTCTCTCTCTCTCTCTCTCTCTCTCTCTCTCTCTCTCTCTCTCTCTCTCTCTCTCTCTCTCTCTCTCTCTCTCTCAATTTTTCATTTTTGCAGTTTGACCAAAGAATTTCAAAATATTGCTTCGTTAAAAACTATTAAAACCGGCCCCCACACAACCAATGACTCTGTGTCGGCCGGATTAGCCCAAGCACAAACAGTGTCGCAGAGAAGAGAAAGTCCTGTTATTGCATCCTCATTCGAACTTGGTCTTTGCATTTGAAAGCACACGGATTCATGACTTTATTGTACTTCTTATTCTTTTATCCAACCTTTTTTTTATATTTATTTTTTATTTTTATTTTTGAAAACGCATGACCTCATGGCTTTATTTCACCTCGTATTTTTTTTATTGTTCCTTTTTTGTGTAGTTTTTTTATCTTTGCATTTTGAAAACCCTTGCCTTCATTCCTTTATTTTACTTCTTTTTTTCATCCTCCTTTTTATATATTTTTTCGGAGATTTGATTATTTTGACATAATTCCCCCTATACCTCCGTAATGTTGTCATTTATCGTATCCCATCAATAAGTGATTGGTAGTTATTTGGCATCATAACATCAATGGCCATTGATGCCGATTAGAGTATGCTTAATAAACAATTAATAGCTTAAGATAAAAAGAGATGAATTAATAGCTTAACAATGAAAAGTTTGAAATTTAATGTATCATTTAAAAACTTGAAAATGTCACTTGCATCATGAAGAACGTCTCCTCTAAGAATCTTGATGAGGATGTACCTGCCATCTAAGTTAAGAGTTTCAGAGAGGTATGCTCTTTCCGAGTGAGGATACATAAATGTGGTGAAAAGAGTTTGCGTATCGCCATGATCAGCAAAGCTGTACTAGTCAGGGCCATCCGCACTAGGTTAGTTTTCTGTGAGCGATTTAGCGAAAATCTAACTCCTTCAGCAATCCGCACTGACCAGCATGGTGATTAAAACTGGCCAAATCCCAGACATGAATTGACATTCGAAGGCCTTTGTCCTGGAGCAGATAACGTTACAAAATGGAACGACATTGCAAATCTTTATTTGCACAGGGAGAAGGTTTTGGCGTCTTATTATTATTATTATTATTATTATTATTATTATTATTATTATTATTAAGTAAGCTACAACCCTAGTTGGAAAAGCAAGATGCTATAATCCCAAGGGCTCCAACAGGGAAAAGTACCCCAGTGAGGAAAGGAAATAAGGTAATAAATAAACGATATGAGAAGTAATGAGTAATTAAAATGAAAATATTTTAAAAACAGTAACAACATCAAGCTGAGGCTTGAAAAGTCTTTTATCAAAATAGTTAGGGGAAAATATGCGAAAGTGACCAGGTAGAAAAGAGAGGTGGTATAAGGGACGAAGGAAAAGACATTTAGCAACGACGAGTTGTGGTGACCGATGTGGTAACGTCCCTGACTGGTGAACGTCAGACTGGGGTTCGAGTCGGGCTCAAACTCGTTAGTGTCTATAGTCGATGCAACCTCACCATCCTTGTGAGCTAAGGATGGGGAGTTTGGGGGAGCCTATAGGTCTATCTGCTGAGTCCTCAGCAGCCATTGCCGGGCCCTTCTTGGTCCTAGCTTGGGTGGAGAGGGGGCTTGGGCGCTGATCATATGTATGTATATATGGTCAGTCTCTAGGGAATTGTCCTGCTCGATAGGGCAGTGTTACTGTCCCTTGCCTCTGCCATTCATGAGTGGCCTTTAAACCTTAAAACATGTTCTCAGTGGATAGAATTTCAGTCGAGTTACGCCTTACTCAAGATTTTTTCGGTTTGGATTAAATATACGTAACACCTCGCTAACCAGTGGACACAATTTAATCTTATGACACTTTTGCCTCCTCTATTTAACACAAGAGATTAATTTTCTCGGTCAGTATTTGTCATTCAGTTGCGGAATAAATGTTGTGAGGTGGTATTTTGAACCGACAGCTTACTAGTCGGAGTCTTTGATTTCAAATATTTATGTTGTTTTGTTTGCGATAAGACTTCCCCTCGCTTTATTACATTTATCTAATATAGTGCAATCAACATAATTTTAGACCATTATGAATTGAGTGTGTGTATATTTATATATATATATATATATATATATATATATATATATATATATATATTAATTTCTTAGTGGCGTATAAAAATCATAGACATCTCTCCGGCCAAACTGATCTCCAGTTAGGTTCCAGAATAAGACGGAAAGTTAATTTTCGTTTCTCCATTTAATAACAGGTACTGTTAAATGAAACTTATAAAATTAATTGAAAAGGAAGATTTTCAAGAGTAATCTTATAATATATGATAGTTTTTTTTCACAAGGCTTCACAGATTTTGAAAATATGTATCACAAGCTTCCCATTATTTGACAAAGGTTTCGATTTCAATGGGATTGACGTCGGTGTTCAGGGCCATTATTTTCCGTTCAAAGTAGGCTAAATTTACATTCAATACATAAACAAATTCATGTGATCTATCTGTAAAGTCAATCGTATAGTTTAGTGTAATGAAGTTCATTGACCCAAACCTCTGCGCTTCCATTAGTGTTACTTCACGTGATGACTGATAGTAGGATTCTATTCTGGGTTAAAAATTAAAATTTAAAGGGAACTTTAGTATTTTTGGACGCAGAATAGATTGTATCTCGGTGTAAGCGTATCGACAATGAATAACAGGAAAATATCAACCACAGTAAATGCTAATACTGTATATACCTGTGCCCTAAAAAACTTGCATTTGTTTCTAATTAGATTTATTTATTATATTGCAACATTTTTTTGCTACTGAATTCTTTCGCACTTAAAAGGGAAAAGAAATGAAGTATAGTCCCATATATCCGTTGAGTTCTTAAAACCATCTAGTGGATTTTTGATGTCCCTACAGAAAATGTTCTATCAAGTGTCTTTGTTAATAGACTCGGTGATAGCTTCCTCTACTGTAAGAATATTAATCTGGGAAAATTAGCTGTATTGATACAATGAAAGGGACACTCAGGCACTTCTATTTTATCTGTTTCCTTATGCCCTTTCGTCACTGGACAATTTTCCCTGTTGGAGCCCTTGTGCTTATAGCAACCTCCTAATCCTCCTTCTGGTACTACTACTACTACTACTACTACTACTACTACTACTACTACTACTACTACTACTACTACTACTACTACTGCTGCTAGTTTGTCAACAAAATTAAAGTATGCAACCCATAGGAGTATCTAACAGAAAATCGCTGACTTAAGTATGAATAACATCAAGAATTCCTACTACTGTTGACCTATTTTTCTCAGAGATTCTGTCCTGGTCACCCGCGGGGACCCACGCCCACATTCCGGAAATACCAAGAGAAAGCGAAAGAATAAGAAACGCCCAAAATAGAAAAAAATAGAAAGATTAGAAAACCACTTCTTCTCCGTGGAGAACATCTATTTTAAGGTTTCTGATACGATGGAGTCGAACCAAAAGGTATTTTCTTTCGGGTCGCGATTCCCTCGGGGAATTTTGGGGAGGAAAAAAAAAAGTTTTCTCTTTTAAGAGGAAGGGGGAAAAAAGGAAGTAATGTGGGCCCAGTCTGTATAGCCAATGGATGAGAGAGAGAGAGAGAGAGAGAGAGAGAGAGAGAGAGAGAGAGAGAGAGAGAGAGAGAGAGAGAGAGACCGACCTATCGTACGACATCTTACGTTAAAGGTGAGTTCATCTCTTGCAATACCGCAGATTACTACAACTTAATCTCCTGGGCGAGCAAGAAAAGTGGGTTTTGTTTATATAAGCGCACATAAAGAAGTAGAATGCAAGCTCTTTACTCATGTTGGTTTCTGTGATACGGGTGCCATTTCAAACAGAATGCCGTGGTTGGGTTTATATCCTTCGTTGTGAAACATGTTTGTTGTTTTATTTTGTGACCAGCAACAAATTATTTTTTTTTTTTACCTGGATTTTATGTGGCGTTTACGTATAGTTTTTTTTCGGTAATTAGATACAAGTTTGATTATTGCATTGAGACTGATTAAACCCTTTGTGTGTTTAAAGTACGAGCTACGTTGTGAAAGAATATTTGTGGTACATATAATTTTGAAAGTTAATAAATTTGTACTTGGTAATGTTGATACTCTTCTTAAAATATTTTATTTTAATTTTTCAGTAATGCAATATATATAAATATAACGTACATATAACACTTGTAATTTATTAATTTCCTTATTTTCTTTCCTCAATGGGGTATTTTCCGCTGTTGGAGCCCTTGAGACAATAGCTTCCGGTAAAATTATAGAATGGTGCAACAAACAGTTTGTTAAAAATGAGACTTGTTTATAAAGTATTTTGAGGTGTGTTAACGATTTTTAATGATTCCTGGCTGAAATCCATAGTTGTACAGTTATGGTGGGTCGACTAGTAGATGACTCCCATAATTGAAAAGATATGGCTTTACGCTAGGTCTCATCATCAATTATGTTCGAAACACCTTTAAGTACAGTGTACTTGCGTAATTGTGTTGATATTTGAATGAACTATTTTAAACTTTATTTTCGTCAGTCATCATCATAATAAAACAATAAAAAATAAAAAACAGTTACCATAATCAAAACTGAGTAACAGTAAAGAAACACTGTCAAAACACTGAAGCTTTAGTTTGCCGGGACCTCGGGACGCATAGAAAACGGGGTTTTCCATTCCATTTTCTATGTCGTCGCTAGTAACAGTGTTCATCGTATTACAAATACTTCCTTACTTAATTGAGCTAATAATTTATTGGTTATTACACTGCTGTATGCTCTCTTCGCTCGCGATTAAACATTATCTCACTGCTCCTATGTTCTGGTACGCGTACTTCGTTTTGCCACCAGCGCTAGCCCCGTGAGCTATTATTTTGGCGGTAGTTATCAATTATACAAACTTGAAGGTGGTGAGCACACACTTAAACAAAGAGGTGAGTTGTGTTGCTTCCCGCTCTAGCATCTGGTAGAATGTAGACTTTGCTTCTATTTCCAATGATCAGACTAAATATATCAAACGCACGTTTCTACCCTAATCTTTTACTATTAACATGATCAATAGAATAAGAGCTATGAATTATGTTGCATATTATTATTATTACTTGCTAATCTATAATCCTAGTTGAAAAAACGGTTGCTATAAGCCCAGGGGCTCCAACAGGGAAAATAGCCCAGTGAGGAAAGGAAAAAAAGGAAAATAAAATATTTTAAGAAGAGTAACCTTAAAATAAATATCTCATATATAAACTAAAAAAACTAACAAAACAAGAGGAAGAGAAATAAGATAGAATAATGTGCCCGAGTGTACCCTCAAACAAGAGAACTCTAACCCAAGACGGTGGAAGACCATGGTACAGAGGCTATGGCACTACCCAAGACTAGAGAACAATGTTTTGATTTTGGAGTGTACTCCTAGAAGAGCTGCTTACCATAGCTAAAGAGTCCAACATTGCTCTGATCGAACAAATAACTTGGC
The DNA here is from genome assembly GCF_036898095.1 of Palaemon carinicauda. Lineage (NCBI taxonomy): Eukaryota > Metazoa > Arthropoda > Malacostraca > Decapoda > Palaemonidae > Palaemon > Palaemon carinicauda. The sequence continues at coordinate 6,793,436 of NC_090768.1, forward strand.
AGAAGCACCACCTATCAGTGTTTCTCTACACTAATGGTTAGGAGGAGGCTGTTGTATGTGCTATGACGATAAAAGTATCAAAACGGGTATTCTTTTTTCATTTTATAAAAATCTGTAACTTTGTTAATAGAGGTTTCTGACAGTAGTGTATGGTATTCAAGATAGTGTATTTGCAAAGATATATTCAAATATGTGAGCTTCAATTGCCTAACTAATTATGTACCATTGCCATTCTATAATTGAACCTAGCACCCTGCTTTTCCAACTAGGGTTGTAGTTTACCTAGTAACAACAACAACAACAACAACAACAACAACAACAACAATATCTGCAGTCAACCAACTAATATTTGAAGACGACGACGAACAATATTTACTTACCAAACGTTGATTTTCTGACTAATTGTCTCCATCACTATGATGATGAGAGTAAATAAAAGAAAGTCACTTACTGATACTTACGTTTTATTGTACCGAATCTCTGAATAATCAATTGTTCGCATCATTACCGTTAAAAAGAATCTCGTTATTATTATCAACGTTATACGCACTCATTTTAAAGATATGAATTTCTCTTTCTCTGGCTTATTGTTCCCCTTTCTATTCATTCCCGCATTTCCCCTTACATTCTCCGTTAATCCCCTTTTGATCAACATCATTCTTTTTTTTCTGTGGTTTTCCTTTTAGTTTTCCTTTTCTCCCGGGTTTTTAATTCATTCACTGGAGCTCCTCTCCTAACAAGAGGATTTCTAATCTCGAGGGAGAGGATCGCGTATTAGTATATGGAATATCAACAATCCTCTTTGTTCGGAGCTCTTCCGTTCATTTCACGATGCCACCATTTTTAAAGACGATATTGGGTTAAACTTTTATGCTCCTTTTTTATTTGTATTCCCTGGAGGAGTTGAGTGAATTTCATGAATCCGTTGTGACATATTTTTTCGCTTTTCATATATATTTGGTTTTATTTAATTCAATTGTACTTTATAATAAATTGTAGATTTTCTTTTAAGATATCAAAGTAATGTATACCTTGGGGGTTACTCTGAATTTTATAAATCCGTTGAGTTTTTTCGTTTATTGTAATGCGTTTGGTTTTATTTAATTCAATTGTACTCTATAATAAATTGTAGAATTTCTTTTAGGAAATCAAAGTAATGTATTCCCTTTGCGGTTAGACGGAATTTTATAAATCCGTTGAGTTTTTTCGTTTGTTGTAATACGTTGGGTTTTATTTCATTCAATTATATACATGTACTCTATAATAAATTGTAGAATTTCTTTTAAAAAATCAAAATAACTTATGTTTCGGGTAGCTAACTCTTTTCTTTGTTTGTAGAATTGGTGAGAATACGACGTAAACGAATTCCGGAAGTTTTACTATGACTTAGATACGATGTGACTTTTCTGCACCATCTAATGGTTTTATTAGATTTTTCATTTATAACAAAAAAAAAAAAAAAAAAAAAAAAAAATAGAAAAAATAAAATAATAATTTCTTATGCATGTTTAAAGTAATTTTTTCTTATGTGTAAGTACAGTGCAGTTTATCATTATATTCACCCTTCCTTTGCCTATTCGTACTGACAAGAGATGAGACTGGAATATTTGCAGAAATTAAATTTTGTGGATTGCGAAATTTTATTGCTGAGAATATTGGCGGAATATTTTCTAATTCGTTAATATTTGGGATTGCATCTTTATTAATTTTTTTTTTTTCATTTCCACCCCTTATACTTACAAGGTATTATTTATTAAATAAACTTTCAGTTATAAATGTTACTATTCTCAGAGAAAAATGTATATTTATAAAGTTAGAAAACGAAATGAAGAGCGATGGTACTACGGTTTTGTACAGTGGTATCTCTTTGCTCCGTATTTTTAAACTAAAGAAAGAATTGTATACTGATATTTATAAAATTAAAAGATTAAGTGAAAAACGACGGTATTGTGGTATTATACAGGGATATTTTTTTTATTCCAATCTTCAAAACGAAAGAAAACGCGGTGAAGAGCAAAAATGCACAAAATAAGAAAAATAGCAACAATACCTCGAGATTTGCTCTTGACTCAGTACAGACTCGTAATCTTTTTTAAGAGCCACTGACATAATGAGTGCTTCAATCCGCCTGCAGTAGAAAAGGCCATTTGGGGCCTCCCGGAGGGCATGAGGCAGACACGGCCGGAGATATTCTGGAGGTGAAAATGGGGAAGGATGTGAGGATGAGTCCGATGACTCCGGGGAAAAAGGGGAAGGATATAAACTCCTGGTATTCGAGAGAAATGAGGATTGTGATCCGAGCTAGTGAAGGGCGTTTTCTATAGGTTATTCTTTTAATTATATATTACCTGTGTACGCGACCCGTCAAAAATCAAGGCTAGATAGTTAGATAGATATGCACGCACACGCATAGATTCAACCCTTCCCACCCGTATCCCTTTTCTAGCTATTACCTGCTGGTGTGGCAATATGTGGACGAGTGTAGTTCCTAGTGTAAATACCTCTCGGAGTACTCTTCTCATCCGTGTATGACTACTCCCTCTCCCTCTGAACGTAACAGGAAAAGTATAAATATATATATATATATATATATATATATATATATATATGTATATATATATACATATATTATATATATATATATATATATATATATATATATATATATATATATATATATATATATAATAAAACCAAACACTTGCTCTTTTTAAAATATAGGGGAGATTTTTATATTATTATATGTTAAGAATTTTTAAAACAGGGAGTTAAGAAACTTTTCTTTGCCCTCCGGTACCAATGGATCCTCGTTTTTCTCGATGAGGAAATCTGGTGATGAAAAATTTATTTGAGAGATAGAATCTTCCATTATATGTGTTCAGATTAGTTGATTTTCTGTTGCTTAATGATTTAGTAATTGGGTCGTTAGTATCTGCGATTAAAAGGTTTAACTATTTGTGTAATTTGATGTGTTAAGTGATGAATACTTTACAAAGTGGATAGAGAGAGTTAAAAGGAGTTACAGAATTTTGCATGTCTCAAAGTCTTTTTAGTCTATCCGCGGAGACTCCATTTGCTCTTTGGTAGAGCGATTTACTTTAAGCATTTATTGTATTTACTATACATACCGAGCCTATTTTCCGTTTATAATGAAATATATATTTGTTCATATTCTGCACATCAATTAACTAACCTTTCTTATTATGGCCTGAAATATGGAAATATAAAACATGGAAATCTACATATCTTTGAAATGATGGCATAGTTTACGTTAGATTTTACTCATTAAGAAATTTTCATGCCCACATACATGCTTTATATATGTGTGAATACATACATACATACATACATACATACATATATATATATATATATATATATATATATATATATATATATATATATATATAGAGAGAGAGAGCCTTACCTTATTGCCTTATTGCCTTATTTTTTGTTTGGGTTCCCCCAGGTCCCTCAGTGTGAGGCACCTCGTATATCCACCAGAGAGTTGCTAATACATCTTCCGGTGTATTTTGCATCTTCCAGTCTTGGATGGTCTGGGATGCATCTTAGGTATTTATCGAGCTTATTTTTAAACGCATCTACGCTCACTCCTGATATGTTTCTTAGATGAGCTGGCAGCACATTAAATAGTCGCTGCATTATCGATGCTGGTGCGTAGTGGATTAATGTCCTGTGCGCCTTTCTCAGTTTACCTGGAATGCTTTTTGGCACTATTAATCTACCTCGGCTTGCTCTTTCTGATACTTTAAGCTCCATGATGTTTTCAGCAATTCCTTCTATTTGCTTCCATGCTTGTATTATCATGTAGCGTTCTCTTCTCCTTTCTAGACTGTATAGTTTTAAAAATTGCAGTCTTTCCCAGTAATCAAGGTCCTTAACTTCTTCTATTCTAGCAGTATAGGACCTTTGTACACTCTCTATTTGCGCAATATCCTTTTGGTAGTGTGGGTACCATATCACATTGCAGTACTCGAGTGTACTACGCACATAAGTTTTGTAAAGCATAATCATGTGTTCAGCTTTTCTTGTTTTAAAGTGTCTGAATAACATTCCCATTTTTGCTTTACATTTAGCCAACAGTGTTGCTATTTGGTCGTTGCATAACATATTCCTATTTAAAATTACACCAAGGTCTTTAATTGCTTCCTTGTTTGTGATTGTCTCATTATTAGGTCCTTTGTATGCATACACCATTCCTTCTCTGTTTCCATAATTTATTGATTCGAATTTATCGGAGTTAAATACCATCCTATTTATCTCCGCCCATTCATATATTTTGTTTAGATCTCTTTGTAGTGAGTTCCTATCTTCATCACAAGTAATTTCTCTACTTATTCTTGTGTCATCGGCGAAACTTCTCACTACGGAGTTTTCAACATCACAGTCTATGTCTGAGATCATAATAACAAATAGCAGTGCAGCTAATACCGTACCTTGGGGCACACCAGATATTACCTGGGCTTCATCTGATTTCTCGTCATTTGCAACCACTATCTGTTTTCTGTTTTGCAGGAATTCTTTTACCCATTTTCCTATCTTTCCCACAATATTATGCTTTCTCATTTTTTTCTCCAATATGTTATGGTCTACCTTGTCAAAGGCTTTTGCAAAATCTAGATAGATCACATCTGTGTCTTTTTCATTTATCATATTATTGTATATGTTTTCATAGTGAGCTATCAGTTGGGTCTGTGTACTTTTTCTAGGTACGAAACCGTGTTGACCCATATTGAACAAATTATTTTTGACCAAATGGTTCATTATTTTCTTTTTTATTACCCTCTCATACACTTTCATAATATGTGATGTTAGACTAACAGGTCTATAATTGCTTGCCTCTAGTCTTGATCCACTTTTGAAGATAGGGGTTATATAAGCTAATTTATGTTTAACATATATCTCGCTCATATCTATACTCTGTCTTAGCAGTATTGCAAGTGGCTTCGCGATAGTGTTTGCAGTTTTTTTTAACAAAATCGCTGGAACTCCATCTGGTCCGGCTGCCGATCCATTTTTAATTTCGTTTATAGCCGTGACAATATCTGCTTCATTAATATCTATATCCGTTAGATATTCAACATTTTCTTCTCTCATTTCTGTTTCATTACTCTCATTCGCAATTCTTGGCGTGAACTCACTCTTATATTTTTCTGCTAATATGTTGCATATTTCCTTTTTTTCATTCGTTAGCCGTCCTTCAATTCTTAGAGGGCCTATTTCTATTCTCCTTTTATTCATCTTTTTTGCATAGGAGTAAAGTACTTTGGGGTTTCTTTTTATATTTTGAAGTGTCCTTTCTTCTAAGTCCCTTTTTTCATTTTCTTTCGACTGTATAATCTTTTGTTCTGCATTTTCTATCTTACATTTTATTTCCCTCATTTTCCACACATTTTTTTCTTTTGCAAGATTTTTCTTCCACTTTTTAATTTTCTGAAATAAGATTCTTCTGTCTCTTGGTATGCACGTCTTTTGTTTATTGTTTTTTTTCGGTACATATTTTTCAACAATTTTCTCCAGTATTTTGTACAGTATATCCGTATTTACCTGTATATTATCACTTATAAATACATTTTTCCATTCTTTATTCAGTTCTTCATTTATTTCTGACCATTTTATATTCTTACTGTAAAAGTTATATTTTCCATATCCTTCCCAAAGTTTTGTGCTTTTATTAATTCTGTGATCACTTGCTTTGGAATGAACTATCAATTCTATGACATTGTGGTCTGAAATTCCCGTGTTATACACTATTATTTCTTTAACATAGTTCACCTCATTCACAAATACTAGATCTAGGACATTTTCCTTTCTTGTTGGAATGTGGTTTATTTGTTGCATATTATGTTCTAATAGCATATCTTGAAGCTTTTCAAATTGCCTCTTATCTTCTGCGCTACTATTACTATCTTTTTTATATGTATACATACAACCACTTTCTTCTATCCGTTCTTTCCAATCCACGAAAGGAAAGTTAAAATCTCCGGATAGGAGTATATTCCAGTCTTTATGGTTTCTACATATATCATCTATTTTTTCTATTATTATGTCAAACTCCTTAGTGTTTGGGGGTCTGTAAACTACAATATTCATTAGTTTTTCAAATTCAAATTCTACCGCAATCAATTCACATTCTGTGTTGCTGTATTTTTCACATACTTTTCCTTGATTTATGTCTCTTCCATATATTGCGGTTCCCCCTTGATTCCTATTTTTTCTGTCTGATCTATAAGTTTGGAAACCCTTTATCTGGTCATCACTGCCAGTCTCTTGGGAATACCATGTTTCACTTATATTTAATATATCTATTTTTTCAATTTGGGTTAGTTCTTCTAAGAACTCTATTTTCCTTTTAGAGTTACTCGTGACTAAACCCTGTGCATTCATTACTATTATGGTTTGTGTTTCATCCCCATTATTTAATATTGGTAATAATATGGATTCTCCCATGCTTCCTTCCTGTTCTGATATGATGTTCTTTTCTTCATTTCCCGGAATTCTGCCATTAAAAAATCCAACTTTTCTATTATATTTGCTCTTTCGCCTTCATATTTATTTGTGTGTGTATACCTGCAACTTTCCCCATATCTGCACCAACCCCTGGCATTATAGATGCATTCTTTGTAGTTGGGCTCTAAATGTGCAGGTTTGGGTTGAAAGCCCTCATATCTTGGGGCTCTTGGTTCAAAGCGCGGTATATACACGGCCTGCTTTTTTGTTTCTTTTTTTGTTTCTTTTTTGCTTTCATTTTTCTTTTCAGTTTGCTGAGTTTTCTTACTTTCATTCATGGTTGCAGGATGCATATATCGACATTTTTTGTTGTAAATGCATCCTTTTCCTTCTTTTAGGTTTTTGCATATTTTTGGATGGAGATCTCTGCATTCGTCTCCATATCCGTCTAAATACGCACATTTACCATATATTTCATAATTATGGCATATCTTTGGATGCTTGTAGTAGCATCTTTCGCCAAATCTGCAATTCCCTCTTTTCAGCATATTGCAGACATATTGCAGAGAGAGAGAGAGAGAGAGAGAGAGAGAGAGAGAGAGAGAGAGAGTTCTTATGATCTTGTCTAACTTATTCTTGAACTCGTTTACCGTGTTACTGTTTACTACATCCGCTGGAAGTCTATTCTAAGTATTTGCGGTTTTGTATGTAAAGAAATTGTCACATTGGAGAGAGAGAGAGAGAGAGAGAGAGAGAGAGAGAGAGAGAGAGAGAGAGAGAGAGAGAGACGGGGAAGGGACGTTTACTTGGTACAAGGAAGGTGAAATCCCCTCTTTTATATCTTTTAAGTAAAAACTTTACAGATTTTTTGAAACAAACGCAAAAGAAAATCAGAATTTTCTTTAGGGTTTGTTTCAAAAAATCGAAAAAACGTTCCTCGAGTAGATTATCTTCATGCTAGTTTCAAGATAAAAGAGGATAGAACGCAAAGGGCATTCAGAAGAATGCCTGAATTAAAAAGAAGACAAATCTAGTTAGTCAATGTTAATTGGGAATCTGTATTTAGTATTAGATCTTTATTTAAAAGAATAATTGAAGATATTTAGTAAGTCGTAATCTTGATGTTCTGATTTAGTTTTCCTCATGTAAAATGGTTAAAGAGTTAAGGTCGTTAGCCGTATTCACATTAACGAAATGAACAGAACATTCAAACGAATGATATTTGATTTCTTTAATGACAAATGCAATAATTTTTTTATGAGAAGTACTGTAGATTTTTGTATATATTATCTTTCATATATGCACCCTTTACAATTCATAAATTCTGTCCGTTACAAACGCATGCGCATGAGTCGTGCTGTCAGCACTCCGTGCATGCGCATAGAGAGTCTTCGACTCTCCTTGCTTCTCTTGACACGAGGTGTACGCCTTGCAGAGCACCACTGTACATAACCCCTTGCTGTATGGAATAAATGCAATCTACGACTCAGGATTTTAATTCTCCATCCCTGCAATCATCTGTCTTCATCTACAAGACTTCATCACCATGGCGCAGTGACTAAACCATTCATCATTTTAAGGGAACACCGGAATCCAGCATCTGCATCGAGCCGCCATTGCCCATTTCCCCTCGACTACATGTGGATTTTACAGTGTCTGTGCTTTGTTTGCGAACCGTTTATGCAGTGCCAGTGCCGTGTGGTATTAGTGATTTGATGTTAGTGGGTAATATTTCTCTTGTGTGTCGAGGCCTTCTTCATGCCCATATAAGAACCCTTTTACCCCTACTCATCTCAGGATATCGAGGGGTCTCCACCTCCTTTCATCATCGGAAACGCACTGCCAGTGGCCGCTGCCCTGGTTGCCCAGTGCCCAGCCTGCCCACCGCTCCTCCCCACCACCCAGGAGTCCTGCGATGCTCCTCCCCTGTTGCCATTTGCCTCTTTATTTACAGTGATTTTTAAAATAAAAACTGTAGAAAGTCTCTTTTATCTTTTCATCTTTCCTTTTAAACTGGACGACAGCATAAAACGTTTTGTAATGTCGACTACTTCACATCAAGACGAGTCTGGGGATATGCAACATGACCAGGATAATGAAGACCGCCAGATGCCTTCACACTCAGGCTCACCAACAGACTGTCAAACCCCACCAGGCTTCTCAACGATGGAAACCCCGCCTTTACTCTCACCACACCTGACTATACCGCCTTCAACAGCTACAGGTGGGGAGTTAAGGCTCCTTATCAAGTGCCTGGAGGAATCTCGACAGGCTGAGCTGGCTACACGTCGGTGAGAGGAGGATCAACGTGGCCACGAGGAAGAACTACGCTGCCAAGAGGACAACCTAAGAAGAGAGGAGAAAGGCCAGCATTTCACCGCCCTGTTGCAGCTACTCATGGTCAACCCTGCCCACCAGCAAGCAACACCACCGGACTCGCAACAACTTCCTACTCAATCCTCAGTGCCTTCAAGTTCCCAGCACCCACTCCCACAGAAAGCCATCGCCCAGACCCCACCGCCCTTACGTCCTGATGCCACATACCAAGTGTTTAGGGAATGGCGTAGACGCTGGGATGACTACAGTGTGATGGTGGACCTAGGGACTTTACCTACCAGGAAGCAGCTAATACAACTTCGTATGTGCCTCAGCCTGGAGACTCAAAGAATACTGGAACAAACACTCAATGTGCCACCAGACACAGATCGGAGCATGGAGGAAGTCTTAAATGTTCTCCAGGAACACATCAAGGATCTGCGAATTTACGTTGCAGGGATATGCTTTCCTGCAGACAAAGGGAAGGGGAAAGTTTCAGCGATTTCTACGTCAGACTGAAGCATGTAGCAGAGGAAATCGACGTCTGTCCTGGCCAGTGTGCTGTTTGTGAGGAAACTCGGCTAAAGATGATAATCATCATGGGAGTCAGAGACGAGGAGCTCTCACAAAAACTTATTGCCCTAGACACCTCAGCTTCATTGGCCACCATGGTCAATGAATGTCGCTCCTATGAGGCCACAAGGACAGCCACCACCGCCATACGTGCCCCTCCTTCTAAATTGTGTGCTGTCTCTACTTACAAAAAACCAAAGGACATAGCAACAAAGGTGCTACTTCTCACCCAAACGCTAACAGGGACACTTCTTGCCTTTCCTGCACAAAAAAGCACGGCTCTGCAGAAAAGTGTCCAGCTGCCGACAGCATATGCGGAAACTGTGCCGGTAAGGGACACTGGAAGAAGACTTCAATGTCCTGCCAACAAGGCCACGTGTAGACACTGTGGCCGAGTGGGTCACTACGACAGATGTTGCTGACAGCAGATGAATGCCATGCTGGGCGACCCACCCAAAGCCACGCCCCCCTCCAGCAGGCCTTCACCGGCACCCATAATTCTCGACCTCACCTACAAGGGCGAGACATCCAAGATTATGATGCTGCCAGACACAGGCGCTGACGTATCAGTGATGGGTCTTCAGCCCTTGGAACTGCTTCAAATCACCAGGAATGAGCTACAACGTTTTGCCATCTCAGTGACACTCACAGCAGATGGATCACAGATGATAACAGCTTTAGGTACCCTTAAGGCCACTCTGTCTTTGGCCAACTGATTCTGTCATGCCATGATCCAAGTCCATGAAGGTATCCAGATGCCACTCCTGTCCTACGCCAGACTTTCCATGGCCCATCCTACAGGTCGTCCACGTGAACCGGTGTAAGGAGCTAGCCCTCCATGCCAACTCGACCCCTGCTGAGGCCCGAGAATATTTCCTTAGAACCTTCCCTGATGTGCTTGTGTCTAAGGAGGACCTTAAAGCAGCTCCACTGATGTCGATGGCAGGACCTCCAATGAAAATCCACCTTAAAGAGGACGCTGTTCCATTCGCCATTCACACCCCACGGCAGATCCCCTATGCTTTCCGCGAACCTGTCAAGATAGAACTAGATTCTATGGTCCAGCAGGGTATCATCAAGCCTTGTGGAGACGAGCCATCGGAATGGTGCCACCCTCTAGTTGTCGTCCCAAAGGCAAAGGGAGTTCTCATCACAGTGGATCTCACCAAGCTGAACACTCAAGTCTCCTGACCACCCCGGATGCTCTACACGATTACTGGCAGATGGAGCTAGCGGAGGAGGACCGTCATCTCACCACTTTCATTACTCCTTATGGACGCTTCCAGCATTGCTGAGGACCTATGGGCTTCGCTGCCACAGGCGACGCCTACTGTTACCGCGGCGACCTAGCTTTCCAGGGTAAGAAGAAATGTGTCAAGGTTGTCGATGATATGCTCATCTTTGACGATGACTTACTGGCACATTACCACAGGATCCACGAATTACTTATTCGCTGTCGCAAAAACGACATCACTCTCAACAGAGATAAGATCGTAGTAGCGGAGACCCGAGTAAATTTCTGTGGGTTCACCCTTTCCGAAGAAGGAATAGCCGCCGATCCAGGACGAGTTACAACTCTGCAATACTTTCCCACTCCTTCCAACTTGACGGACTTACGTTCATTCATGGGGTTAGTTAACCAACTGGCATAGTTCACTCCAGATATCGCCCTGACTGCAAGGGCCCTACACCCACTCATGAGCCCTAAGGGCTCTTTTATTTGGACACCGGATCACGACCAGGCCTTCAAACGTGTGAAGCAAGCACTTTCAAGCCCTCCAGTCCTAGCGTCTTTTGACCCAACTTTACCAACCATTCTCCAGACTGACGCATCTCGTCTCTACGGAATAGGCTACGCTCTCCTCCAGGACCATGGTTCCGGACGTCTCCGAGTAGTCCAGTGTGGATCCCGTTCTCTCGCAGATGCCGAGACGAGGTATGCGACAATTGAGTTGGAGATGCTTGCTGTATCTTGGGCTCTCACAAAGTGCCGTTTGTACCTCCAAGGACTGCCATCCTTCAGTCTGCAAACAGACCATCGTCCACTAGTGCCCATTATCAACAGCTACACGCTGGATATGATCGAAAACTCACGGCTCCAGCGAATGAAGGAACGTACGTCACAATACCAGTTTACTGCAATGTGGCGTGCTGACAAGTCTTTATGCATTCCAGATGCACTCTCATGCGCACCTGTCAGGTACCCAACGTCTGAGGATATGATTGGCTGTGCTGAAGTAACGTCACACGTCAGGTCTGTCATCAACGTCGTAATAGCTTCCCAGGAAGAGGATGCCGCAATCGTCAACGCCGACAGAACTCTACAGGACATGTCAACAGCAGCGCAGACCGACCCTGACTACGTCCGCCTTCGTGAGTGCATTGTGTCCGGATTTCCCATGAATTGGTATGACCTGCATGCTTCTTTGCTACCGTATTGGAAACTGCGAGAAGCCCTTTCTACTGACGGCACCCTCGTGCTCTACGAAGCCAGAATAATAGTTCCTGCTGCTCTACGTCGCCACACACTCACCAGACTCCACGACAGCCACCGAGGTGTTGAAGCCACTAAACGTCGAGCTCGACAAACTGTCTTCTGGCCTGGGATAGACTCTGACATTGCTAACACCGTTGCCGCCTGTGTGCCCTGCCAAGTCCTACGCCCAAGCCAACAGCAGGAACCTCTTCACAACTATGACCACCCATCAAGGCCCTTCGAGTCGGTTCAGCGGATTTCTTCCAGGTAGCAGGGAAGTCCTTCCTTGTTGTCACCGACCGCCTCTCCGGCTGGCCTGTGGTCGTCCCTTGCAAGGACGACACCACTGCCTCCTCAACCATACGACACTTTTGCCGCTACTTCAGAGAGGTAGGTGTTCCCCTGCGCCTACGCACCAATGGAGGACCCCAGTTTACCAGCAGAGAGTTTGCCGACTTTGCAGAGCGTTGGGGTGTACACCACATAACTTCATCGCCACACTACCCGCAGTCTAATGGACATGCCGAGGCTGCCGTCAAAGCTGTCAAGCACTTGATCCTCAAAACGGCCCCTTCAGGAAACATTGACTGTGAGGCTTTTGATCATGGCCTCCTTGAGTTACGAAACATGCCTAACCACTCTGGTCGCTCTCCTGCCCAGGTCATGTATGGTCACCCTCTCCGTACGTGTGTGCCCGCCCATCCTCAGTCATTCATGGAATGTTGGCAGGAAAAGGCCCATGATTGTGACCGATGAGCTGCTGCCAGAGCGGCTCAAGTGAAACGCAACTACGACGCCCACGCCCGTCCTCTGCCCAGACTGAATGTGGGCCAACATGTCCATCTCCAGGACCCAACATCCCATAGGTGGGACAAGATCAGGATTATCATGGGTGGCGCGAGTTCACTCGAGTACGAAATTTACCTCCCTATTGGTGGAGTGCTACGTCGGAACTGTCGCTCCTTGTATCCAGTGCCCAGTCCCAATCAAGTTCCCAACTCTGATCTCCCTGTGGTCCCTAGCTCTGACATAGTAAAGTCATCAATTCCCTCCACAACTTCCCGCAGGTCTCCAAGATTAAACAGGCCTATATAGTGTACAGGGTCCTTGTGCCATTTACGCAACTGGCTGCATAATTTTATATTTGATACATTTTATGTTATTTACTTTGCACACTATTATTTACTTAGTTCACTATATGTATCTTGCTTAGTACGTTCAAGATACCTATTTGAACGCAAAAGGGGAGGGAAGGTGTAGATTATTGTATATATCTTTCATATATGCACCCTTTTCAATTCATAAATTCTGTCGCGCTGTGTGCACTCCGTGCATGCGCATAGAGAGTCGTCTTGCTTCTCTTGGCACGAGCTGTACGCCTTACAGAGCAACACTGTACATAACCTCTTGCTGTATGGAATAAATGCATTCTACGACTCAGAATTTTACTACTTCATCCCTGCAATCATCTGTCTTCATATATAAGACTTCATCGCCTATCGCCAAGTACTGCAACAAATAAAACAGAAAATAAGAATATTTTTTTTGTAGACAAAGCACAACAGCAAAGAGGACATCAATAAGTGGCTATTTAAAATATTACCTAAATAAGTTTTTATGTAAAAACCTGGCCGTAAATTTAAGTACAATTTTAGCTTTGGAATCCGAAAGCTAATTGAACCTGAAAGGATAACACATTATGATATGCATATAGTAAGTATCCAAGTGGGGTATGCCCTATTTTCTTAGTTAATTATTCCGTTGTCAGAAGGGTATTTCACTTGATAATACATCTCAGTCCTTTGTCTGGATAAGAATAGATCGGATAATATAAACAAATTGATGTTTGTTGAAATAGAGGTGGGTCCTTTTATCTATGGGGTGATAAGGGGATTTCAAAGTAAGTCCATCATTAATTAAAGAAGGATGACACAAGACGTTTGAAAAATATGTAGCTGGACACTATCCCAATATATGGAAATTTTTCGATATCGTAAAGAAAGAACAAAACTATTAAGGATATAAAATCAATCAATATTCGAGACGTAATTCGGTACAACCACGGACAAAAAAAAAAAAAAAAATCTGCCGAACGGCTAAAATAGATGGTTGATTTTCATTAATATTTTTTTTTGAATCTCGATAAAAAATTTTGCTCCTTATATCATTCTTTTTTTTTCTAACAGTCGTAAAAGATTTATTTAGACTACAGTGAATTGTGTTTGTCGATAAATTGAGTGTGTCGATGAATTGTCGGTGAATTGTTTTCGGCAAATTCTTCGGCTCCCGGCGGATTTACCTTCAATATAAGTGTTAATTTTATGTCAAACCTCCCTCACTTATTCAGAGAGATCTCTTCCACCCGTGAATACTACATAAAACCCCGCGTAGTTTATTAAATAAGTTCTAAACCTTGGAAACTGCTTGAGTATTGGGCAAGTAAGTTCTCTTCATATACTGTACACCTTATGCCGAGTCTAGTTTCTCATCGCACGCGGATATTGTCCTGTATTTCAGCCGACGGTCGTAATTCGTGACGGCCATTAATTTGCCCTTGGGTTCGTAAATGAGACGGAAGAAATTAAAAGAGCCTTGTGGGTCGGTTGGTAAGGCTGATAGAGAGAAATTTCCGTGTGGAAGATTTAATTTTCTTATAGGCGATTTTATCTGCGTTATTGATGGATGTTTAAAAGGTTAAGTTTTAGGCCCAATTTAATTCTTATATTTTTACGTAATTTGAGAATTGTGGATTACTCTTGAGAAAAATCTAAATAAAGATAATCATTATGACAATTTTTCCACTTAATGTTGAGTGTATTGTTTTTCATTAAAAATCAGGGGCACGTTTCATGATTTAAATCTCTCTCTCTCTCTCTCTCTCTCTCTCTCTCTCTCTCTCTCTCTCTCTCTCTCTCTCTCTCTCTCTCTCTCTCTCTCTCTGTGTTGCGGTCGATGATTCGTTATTAGGAACATCAAATGTTAAAAGTGTAATGGGCCATTTTAATGCTAGTTTTCTTAAAGGGATTATGTTCTCTGCCATTGAAGAAGTAATGTTTCTATCATTTATTTTTCCTTTTGTTTTCCATTTTCTCTTAATGTATAGGCTCATCAAACCCGCACCCAAGGATGGTAAGGTTGCAGGCACGACAAGAACTTTTCTTTAATGATATGGTGCGTCCTAGGTGCAAATGATGCTTTCACTAGAAATTTTATGCTAATTTATTTCTGACCTTTCGATGGGGGTGAGGTATCCGTATCCGGTTGCTGTGTGTCAGAGCCTCGAATTGTTTTCTGACATGAAACGGGTGAATTTTCCCATTCTATTTATGTAAGTTTGTGATTAATGCAAAGGATGCTTTACCGACGACTGGATCTGATCTGTGTGACCTTTATTTTGTTGTTGCTCTCGTGGATATATATATATATATATATATATATATATATATATATATATATATACACACACACATATATATATATATATATATATATATACATATATATATATATATATATATATATATATATATATATATATATATATACACATTATTGTGATAATTTACTTGGTTTTAGTTTTTAATTTTGCCGGAGTTTGTAATTTTATTCAAATGAAGTCTATACTAGAAGGAGCACAGTGAAGGAGTACTGGCTGCCTCTTATAATATCTATGTTACAAATATTGATAGGTCCTCTTCTTTTGTTTCACTGGTTGTTTTGAAGGTGAATTGACTTTTGGATATAATGTCTCTCAGATCCTCTTCGCATATTCAAAACCAAATCATCTTCGAGTTAACCAATTCAAGATTGTTGAAGATAGGATTAACTCCTTCGCACACTTTTCCTTTTCATTCATACCGATCATTGTAGAGATAATTTCTGCTGTCTATGATAATGACTCACCGTACCTGCTACTTAAAATGATAATAGATAAGTCAGGGTGGAACAGAGAAACTTGAAAACGCAGGAGAGAAGTTCTTTACGTTATTCTAATGGAAAGATTCGGTAATGATTGGAGACAAAAACAAAGTTAATGAAATTAAAGACAAAACTTTGGACCCTCTCCTCGTATGACCCATGGTACACACACTATTAAAAAAAAGCCCTTTATATGCAGGTAGGCCAACAATACAAAATCCAGGTATTCCGTAAGAGTTCAGCAAGGATTGATTACACGATATTCGCATCATTTTTTTCGTTGATCAACCCTAGGAACTTCAAGATTAACTAATGACAGTAGAAATCATGTTATAATGACAGAAGAATTTACGTAATTTCTGTGTCTACCAATGTGACGGTGATTGATTTCTTTCCATAATAGGGAAAACAGCGACTAAGTATTTATCTATCTGTCTATCTATCATGGCACTTCACCCCAATTTTGGGAGGTAGGTAACATCCAAAAAGAAACAAAATTGGATTTTTCCTTGTTCCTCCATGCCAGACAAGGGACTCAGCCGAGTAATTATACCTTTAAAAAATCAGGGTTTTCCCGTCATTTAGTTATCCTATCGAAGTCGTCCGTGTCTCCACTGGTGGCGCTGGAGATATCTACCTGATTGGGAATCTTCCATGACAATAATCATGGTTGGGATGGATGA
>NC_090768.1:6831387-6841387 GCF_036898095.1 Palaemon carinicauda
TCAGTTATATGATATTGATCAATTGAATGGATTTGTATTATATATATATTATATATATATATATATATATATATACATATATACTAAATATGTATATATATATATATATATATATATATATATATATATTTAATAAATGTATGCATCTCTATATACATATTGTATATCTAACTATCTATGTATGTAAGTAAATAAGCGATTCAAGTTGTATGAAATTAATCATTTGAATATAATATATATATATATATATATATATATATATATATATATAATAAATGTATGCATCTCTATATACATACTGTATATCTAACTATCTATGTATGTAAGTAAATAAGCGATTGAAGTTGTATGAAATCAATCATTTGAATATATATATATATATATATATATATATATATATATAGGTATATATATGTATATATATATATATATATATATATATATATATATATATAAATGTGTGTGTGTATATATGTATGTATATATATATATATATATATATATATATATATATATATTATGCAGCATTCTAAATACAGACAAACTGTTGATGCAATAAAAACCTCTCGAAAATTCAGAATGGTTACCCTTTATTTTCAGAGCAAATATGTCAGACCGAGCTTTTAATTTCTATTCAGATTGCTGCTTTGACTTGTAAACATTCAATACCAGTTTTATTTTTTTTATTTTTTCCTCAACCGCTTGTGGCGTATTTGAACTCTGTTTACCAGCATTATCACCTTTCAAGAGCAAGCGCCCATTTTATATAAAAAGATTTACATAAATCACGATGTTACTCTTACTGCTTGGTGAAGTGTGTTGATTCATAGTTTTGTTAGTAACTATATCCTATCCTGATGTGGTAATAACAGTTGGGATTTATTACGTGTTATTTGAGGTTAAATTTGATGTCCAATTTATCGTTATTCATATTTTTTTTTATTGGCAGTCATACAGTTCGAATGGGCGATTCTCCGGGAATGTTTCATCTCCCAGTTTAAAGGTTTAAAGTCCGTTCAGGAATGGCAGAGGCAAGGGATAGTGGCATTGCCCTAAAATTGACCATATATACATATGATCAGCGCCCAAGGCCCCTCCACCTAAGCTAGGACCAGGGAAGACCAAGAGTCTAAAGGTTGGCCTTTAGACTCCACCAAACCACTGATCCTCAGCTCACAAGAAGGGTTAGGATGCAGACACTACAAGAAACTGTCGAGCTTGAGCAGGACTGGAACGTAGTCCAGCAGACCTCCAAGCAGGGACGTTTCTAGTAGGGTTAAATTATCTGTGGCTATGGAGGATTTTATAAAAGATGATTATATGGAAACAAAGTCCTTAGATTTAGGTTGGCATTTGAAATAAAGTAAAGTGAAATGGGTTATTAACGCGTATGTGTTTCAATTGGTAAATAATAATAATAATAATAATAATAATAATAATAATAATAATAATAATAATAACAATAAATAGATAAATTAATGGGTGTCTGAAGAGAGAGGATAATGTTCACATCAGTTCAGTTCTTGATTGTGTTCTCGAATAACCAGTGCCACTCATGACTCACGTGATATTCATATTCTATCTGTAATTTGAGAATTTACATTGAATGATGGAGAGGATGGCAGAGAATTAGATGGTGAGGTAAGGTGAAGGGTGGTGACATAAAGAGAGAAGAGGTATGGTGGAAGAGGATGCCTTTGATAGGAGGCATTGGGGAGGGCACATCAGGCGACCGACCTCTTAATGTGGGGATAACGGTGAGAAAGAAGACGGAGTCAAGCAGTTCTAGACTCGTAAGTCGGTTAGCTTTTGCTTTAACAAGAGCAATTGGAGATTTCTGACCGTCAAAAAAAAAGAAAAAAAAAAGAAAGACATTCGGTTTGCATGTGATCCAGACTGCTGATCCTGATCCAGAATCCATATCTGAATCATCAACAAAATTTATTGGAGTCATCCATGTGGAGCTAATTTCGTCAAAAATTCTCAATTTCTTTTGACGATATCTTTAAAATGGCTAAAAACGCAAATCCGGATCCCTATCCTTATCATCTACAAAGTTTAATGGGAGTCATCCATGACCAAAGATCTGTCTGTGGTGAAAATTTCGTCAAAATCCGTCCATTAGTTTCTACGTAATCTTGTCCACAAATAGAAAGACAGACAGGCACACAGATAAATCCAGATCTAAAATCCGGAACAGGATCATCTCCAAAATTTAATGAAAGGAAAGATAATAAGTTGAAATGTACGTAATAGGTTATTGCTCTTAGATGGATATAATAGTTCCAACTATACATACATACATATACCAAGGCACTTCCCCCAATTTTGGGGGGTAGCCGACATCAACAAATGAAACAAAACAAAAAGGGGACCTCTACTCTCTACGTTCCTCCCAGCCTGACAAGGGACTCAACCGAGTTCAGCTGGTACTGCTAAGGTACCACAGCCCACCCTCCCCCGTTATCAACCACAGATGAAGCTTCATAATGCTGAATCCCCTACTGCTGCTACCTCCGCGGTCATCTAAGTTCCAACTATAGTTTCTCAAAATGAAGCGCTTTTGAAATTAACGCCATCACTAACACATCACTAGTTCGTTGTTATAATTTGAAAGCTGTCGTCTGCTGGAACTTTGAAGGTTATGGTGACACTATCCCAAGAGCTTTATTATAGTTTGGAGACTTGGTCATGTGATCCAATACTTTACCTGTTTATCTGCATGTTTGTTTTCGAATGTCTTTTTTGTCTCTTCTGAACACAAAATGTCTTATGAAATTCTAAACATGTCATTACTAAAGCCTCGGGATTTATTGATACTATTTTTTACTATTGTACGCAACCCGTCAAAAATTACGGCTAAATATTTAGACAGATATGCACAAATGCACACGCACCTCTCTTTCACCTGAGTATGACTGCTCTTTCCCTCCTACCCGAGGAACGGGGATAGTTCAGCTTAACTGATATATATATATATATATATATATAATATATATATATATACATATATATATATAATATATATACTGTATATATATATACTGTATATATATATACTGTATATATATATATATATATATATATGAATGACTAATCTCTCCCCCTACCCGAGGAACGGGGATAGGTGAGCGTGACTGGATATACACGCACACGCACACACACATACACACACACATATATATATATATATATATATGTATATATATATATGTATATATATATATATATATATATTAAAGTTATGGGTGAATTCCAATAAAATTTTGTGTGAAATAGTAGGATGCCATCCATGGATCATCGAAAAACTGATGTGATTCAAAATAGCTCCAGATGTATTCACAATTCCAAGATATGCGCTGTCTCTTTTCATCGGTCATTTTGACCACAAGACGTCTCGATGAAGTATTGATGGAATTTGCGAGCATTTTGTTTTGAGATTGGAATACGTGCCAAAGAAGATTGATTTTGAGATGGACGTTTTCTCGGTTGCGGATCGGAAATGTTTTTGCATTTCTGGCTATCATTGAAAATATTGTTTTTCGTTACAAAAACAATACTTTGAAAGCCATCTCTGCCGTAACTTATTATGCTAATCTAGATATCCTATAAGATCTAGGAGAGGAACATATTTACTGTGGTAAGTGGTAATTTATGAGTAAGTTTTAAAAAAGGTTTGACCATAGATTTACTGTATGTAAGCTACCCGTCAAAAATGACTGCTAAATATTCATATAGATATGTACACACAAAGTCAACCCTTCCCACCCCCTCCTCCTTTCCTAACTACATCATGGCAGTTTCGGAAATTTGTGAGAGATTCTAAGTTTCCTAGTTTACCTCTTGGGATATTGCCTCTCACCAGGGTATGACTGCTCTCTCTCCCACTACCCTAGTGACGGGAAGAGACCGAATAATTATACGTGTGGCAATGCCTCTGACTGTGACTGGGAAATTTATATATTCATATATGTAGCCAGACACTTTCTCTTTATTATATAATGGGAGATGGTATCAGACCCTACCAATTTCAGTGAAGCTTCAATTTCAGAAACTTCATTTCGATTAATCGATAGAAACGTAAATGAAAATATTTCATTAATTATGAAGGCAAATTTCCTGATATTCCTCAAATATTCTCATATGACGAAATTCTACTTTTGTAGCCCTTTAATGTGTGAAGTAACGGTAGCATTACGAAACAATTAGATATTCTCATTGAAAAAGCTAAGAATTATTTATAGCTTTTATAGTGCTGATTAAATTTGAAACAGATTTTGTACGAGAAAATTACTATTAACTGTGCTGCTTGAAGTATGCCCCCCTTAGTATGAAGTCCTTTTCTTACTTGCGGTAAGTTCTCACATTAACACCAAAGAAAAGTCTATTTTAATGTTGTTACTCTTCTTAAGATATTATATTTTAATGGTTTACTACTTCTCTTTTAGTTTATTTATTAATATTTTCCCTTTCCTTGCTAGGCTATTTTTCCTTGTTGGAGCTTTTAGATAGCATCCTGCTTTTCCAACTAGAGTTGTAGCTTACCTAATAATAATAATAATAATAATAATAATAATAATAATAATAATAATAATAATAATAATAATGATAGTAATTGATAATTAATAATAAATAATAATAGTAATTACTAATAATTAATAATAATGATAATGATAATAATAATAATAATAATAATAATAATAATGATGATGATAGTATAATAATAATATGATAATGATGATGATAATAATAATAATAATAATAATAATAATAATAATAATGTTCACTAAATCTGGCTACGCTGTGCAATTTGAGCCCCACTGAGGTCACTGACCTTAATAATATTAATTGAAATGATAACTTCTATTCAGTTATATTGGGAGTCTGTGTTATTGAGTTCTCTTTTGTTATAAGAAAGCTTCGTTGGATAGGGGGATTTTATTGAACTCAATTTATTATAACTCGCATTCACCATTAAAAAGGAGTTAATGACGGTGTCATAGACATCGGATAGGTTTAGAAAATAGGTTGCATATCCATTAAACCTGTTTGTTAAAGTTATTTTGTAAAGTTGAGTTATGCTTATATCTATCCTTTTTCTCATTTTTATTATTGTTGTTGTTGTTATTATTATTATTATTATTATTATTATTATTATTATTATATTATTATTATTATAATTCTTATTCTTATTCTTATTCTTTTTATTATTATTATTATTTTTATTAATCTTATTCTTATTATTATTCTTATCATTATTCTTATTATTCTTATTCTCATTATTATTATTCTTATTCTTATTATTTTTATTCTTTTTATTATTCTTATTATTATTATTCACATTCTTATTATTTTTATTCTTATTCTTATTATTTTTATTATTATTCTTATTATTATTATTATTATTATTATTATTATTATTATTATTATTATTATTATTGTAAGGGCTTTCTCTACTAGAAAATGCCATCATGAAGAATATCCCTACTGCGTTTATCATCAGCTAACTAACTTTCATTTGGTGAAGACTACTTTTTTAATATGTTGTATAATTACTCAATAATGTTAACAGCATCAGGATATTATATATATATATTATATATATATATATAAGAAGGGAGACTTTCACCAACATAAGAAAATGTACTCAAATATTGTCAAACATATTTAAGAAAAAAAAAAATTTGGAACAGGAAACAATTAACAATTCTTCTTTCCCTCCATTTTTCATACATTAAGGGGTCGGTTCCCTGATGCGCCCTCTCTAGCACGTTGTATCAAAGGCATTTTCCTCCACCAAACCTCTTCTCTCCATATCATCCTTCACCCTATCACCTCATCTAATTTTCTGCCTTTCTGTCGATCTTCCCCTAACAGGTTCCTCACAAAGCCCTCCACATTCCCTCCCTACCATCCATCCTCAACAATATTTTTTCTTTTTTCCTTTCCTCACTGGGCTATTTTCCCTGTTGGAGCCCCTGGGCTTATAGCATCCGGTTTTTCCAACTATGGTTGTAGTTTAGCAAATAATAATAATAATAATTGTCTACCACATCTCAGTCTTGATACTTTTGAAAGGTACTCTACTGTCGTTTACTTTTGATTGACACAACATAATGGCGAATTTCTCATTTTTCTTGGGATCTATGATTTTTGCTGCCCATTGCAAGAGTTAAAATTCTTTAGTTGTCACAGATCTATGTGGTGTTAAGTAATCTTCCAATGCTTTTGTTTCAAGAAAGGAAATCGGTCAAAACAAGAGAAGAATCGGCAGTGTTTAGGTTTTCCATTCAATGAATAATGCAATCTGATCTGTCAACTGTCAACGTATCTTCCTTGATAGCGTTGTTATTTCAACGTTTTCCTTGAATAAAATAGATAATTTTTATCACTGTACGTTTATCAACGTGACTTATTGTGCTTGCTTGATGATAAGCAAAATCGTTGCTGCACCACTATTCTGTAAAAATTAATAATCTTTATTCGTTTTTAATTATGCCTTCATATCTAGTTCTTAGTTTCGGATTCTACATTTTGTTGTTTTTGACGACCTAATTCTTATATCC
Organism: Palaemon carinicauda; assembly: GCF_036898095.1. Classification (NCBI taxonomy): domain Eukaryota; kingdom Metazoa; phylum Arthropoda; class Malacostraca; order Decapoda; family Palaemonidae; genus Palaemon; species Palaemon carinicauda. Next base: position 6,837,954 of record NC_090768.1, read on the forward strand.
TTTTAAGAGACTCGAAACGTTTTATTTGGTCCCCCTTTTTTTTTTTTCTTTTTGTTAACCTGATTGTAGCTATTCATAAACACCCAAGGTTGCTGTTATCTCTCTCTCTCTCTCTCTCTCTCTCTCTCTCTCTATCTCTCTCTCTCTCTCTCTCTCTCTCTCTCTCTCTCTCTCTCTCTCTCTCATAAACCGAATATTTGTTGAATATAAATCAGCAAAAAATAAAAATAAAAAGGATTTCATTAAGATATCCAAGAAATTTGTTTAATTTTATCAAAGAACAGATTTAAAACTTTATCTAAATAAGTCCCCTAATCACAGGAAGGTCATAATTCACGAACGTAATGTCAGTTATCAACATAAAGGCGAATGAAAATGCAAGAGACGATGCTTGAAATGTGTCCTCGGGGAGCAATCTTTGGAATGAAATGGATCCGCATTTGAAAGCCAACCTTTTCAGAAGGGAAAGAATCATTCACGGAAGTTCTTTTTTCGGAAGTTAAGGGGTGAACTATTCTTTACAATTAACCCCATTATTAAGAATTTCAGGTCCCTCCAGGGGTTAATAGGCGATGGAAGTTGTAAGGAATTAACGTTTTTGAAGATGGAAAAATATGTCAGGAAACGGAAGAAAAAAAGTTACTCAACATTGGAATTGCTAACCCTGTAGGAAATAAACTCTACCAACCATCATTTTTTAAATAATCAATAGTAATAATGCTAATGATTTTATGATGTGGATGGCCACTGATACCTAAACAAATAAAGGTATCTATCTATATCTGTGTCTCTTTGAGTAGGGATAAAGTTAATCAGTTACCAAAATAGTTATCATCTTACAGGGAATAGTGTTATTAATATTATTATCAATATTATTATTATAGCTATCAATGTAAGTATTAGCTAAGCTACAACCTGAGTTGGAAAAGCACGATGCTATAAACCAAATGGCTACAATTGGGAAAAAACACAGCGATGAAAGTAAAAAAGTACGTTACATATTTATTGTGGAATTTATTCTGCTGCTTCTTTTGCATATTGGGAAGTTATTCTTTGGCTTCTATCACATATTGGGAAGTTATTCTACTGCCTCTTTCACATATTGGGGAAGTTATTCTACTGCTTCTTTCACATATTGGGGAAGTTATTCTACTGCCTCTTTCATATATTGGGGAAGTTATTCTACTGCTTATTTCACATATTGGGGAAGTTATTCTTCGGCCTCTCATATATTGGAGAAGTTATTCTTTTGCCTCTTTCACATATTGGGAAGTTATTCTACTGCACATTTCACATGTTTGGGAAGTTATTCTACTGCCTCTTTCACATATTGGGGAAGTTATTCTACTGCCTCTTTCACATATTGGGGAAGTTATTCTACTGCTTATTTCACATATTGGGGAAGTTATTCTTCGGCCTCTCATATATTGGAGAAGTTATTCTTTTGCCTCTCACATATTGGGAAGTTATTCTACTGCACATTTCACATGTTTGGGAAGTTATTCTACTGCCTCTTTCACATATTGGGGAAGTTATTCTACTGCCTCTTTCACATATTGGGGAAGTTATTCTACTGCTTCTTTCACATATTGGGGAAGTTATTCTACTGCCTCTTTCACATATTGGGGAAGTTATTCTACTGCTTATTTCACATATTGGGGAAGTTATTCCTCGGCCTCTCATATATTGGAGAAGTTATTCTTCTGCCTCTTTCACATATTGGGAAGTTTTTCTACTGCCTCTTTCACATATTGGCGAAGTTATTCTACTGCCTATTTCACATGTTTGGGAAGTTATTCTTCGGCATCTCACGTATTGGGGAAGTTATTCTACTGCCTTTCATTCTATTGCTTCTTTCACATATTGGGTTAGTTATTCTACTGCCTCTTTCACAAATTGGGAAGTTATTCGACTGTCTCTTTCACATATTGAGAAAGTTATTCTGCCGTTTCTTACACTTATTGGGCAGGTTTTTCTGCTATTTCTTTTATATAGTAGAAAAGGTATTCTTCTGTCTCTTTCACGTATTGGAGAAGATTTCTTTAATTCACGGAAAGGGTGCCGCCTGAAACTGAATGGTGTTACGCTATAAATTTCGTGTCAATACATACCTTATCTCAAGATTTTTCAAAATTGAAAGAAACTGATGTCTATATATATATATATATATATATATATATATATACATATGTGTGTATATATATATATATATATATATATATTCACATATTTCCTGTCATGCTAAACTCCTCTCCGTCCCTCGGATAGAGGGAGAGGGATTAATCATACCTGGGTAGGAGGGTATTGCGTGTGGTCACATCTATCTAATTATTTAGCTGTCATTTTTTGATAGGTCGCTTACACTGCTCTCTCTCTCTCTCTCTCTCTCTCTCTCTCTCTCTCTCTCTCTCTCTCTCTCTCTCTCTCTCTCTCTCTCTCTATATATATATATATATATATAAATATATTTATATACATATATATATATATATATATATATATATATATATATATATATATATATATATATATTTATATATATATATATATATATATATTTCTTTCCAGTCATGCTGATCTCCCCCCGTCCCTCGGGTAGAGGGAGAGGGAGTAGTCATACCTGAATGGGAGGGTGTTCGATGTGGTCACATCTATCTAATTATTTAGCTAACATTGTTTGACAGGTCGCTTACACTAGTCAGGTATAATAGGATAGCCTTGAACCGTATTGTGCAAGGCAGGAAGGAACACTTAGTTGCTTTATTTCCAATTTATGACATCTTCTAAATAACATAAGTCGTTAGCTTTATCGCTGCTTTGACCTGTCTTTGTTTTTACTCGTTGCCTTTAGATCAATTTAAACAAAATTGTGTTAGTTGGGAACATTTAGGCCAATGGAAATAAATTTGACATGTTTGAAGATACTTCGGTCAACATATCAGCCGATAGCAATTTCGACTTTGTCTCGTTCCATTCCCGAGGGTAACAAAATATTCGCTTTCAGCCTCCTTGCCTCTGTAACTTATTCTGCGGGAGAAAACACTCGAGATGTATGCAAAGAATTCGCGCACGCTTTTGTTGTTCGCTTTTTTCATCCTGTGTGTTGTCTTTTACTTGTCTGGTTGGGTGACGAATGCGAAATGTGGGGCGAGGAAACAGGTAAGGAATACTTGGTTTTCGTATTTTGGAAGTGTGTTTTTTTATTTACTTTTTTTACCTGGATCTGCATTGTGCAATCCCTGTAGGCTACACTCGAAAAAATAAATAGATTACTCCTAATTTAAGCACCGTGTATTTTCCTTTCAATGTTTCCTAAATAAAACTTTTAAGAAGCAAGTTTTGTTTTAAGATTTTCACGTTTAAGGTTTAAAGGTCACTCATGAACGACAGAGGCAAATGTGAAAGTCCTTTTGAGAGTGATTATATATATATAT
>NC_090768.1:6846387-6868887 GCF_036898095.1 Palaemon carinicauda
AGAGACTTTAGCTATGGTAAGCAGCTCTTCTAGGAGAAGGACACTTCAAAATCAAACCATTGTTCTCTAGTCTTGGGTAGTGCCATAGCCTCTGTACCATGGTCTTCCACTGTCTTGGGTTAGAGTTCACTCGCTTGAGGGTACACTCAGGCACACTATTCTGTCTAATTTCTCTTCCTCTGGTTTTGTTAAAGTTTTTATAGTTTATATAGGAAATATTTATTTCAATGCTGTTACTGTTCTTAAATTATTTTATTTTTCCCAGTTTCCTTTCCTCACTGGGCTATTTTCCCTGTTGGAGCCCCTGGGCTTATAGCATCCTACTTTTCAAACTAGGGTTGTAGCTTAGCAAATAATAGTAATAGTAATAGTAGTAATAGTCAGATGTTCCTTTCATTTCCCAAGAGTCTGGTGATAAACTTGCTGTCGTTTTTTACCCATGATCCACTTTGGATGTTGTCTTTTATTCCTTAAGTAGTGTACGCGACCTGTTAAAAATGACTGCTAAATATTCAGATAGATTTGCACACATATGGACCCCCCTCTCACTAGGGTATCCCTACTCCTCTCTTCCCGACAGGCGGGTAGAGCCATTGCCGTCTCAATACGGAGTGGTAGAGCTGGGCGTGACCGGACATAAATATGTATATATATATATATATATATATATATATATATATATATATATATATATATATATATATATATATATATATATATATAAATGTGTGTGTGTGTGTGTGTGTAGCCAAGCACTTGCTCTATATTTCATAGTGGATATGTTCAGTTGAAAAGAAAGATTGTCTTTGTGTATTTAGCTAAAAAAATTGAATTTAATACCATAAAGACTAAGGTCCAAGGATAGCTACTTCAAGTTCTTCAGAGCTATATTTTTGTTCCCGAGGTTCGATTTTATTCCCCTTAATTATTTAGCTTTCCTAAGAGAAGGCTGATTTAAAACTTCAAATAAGTTATGGGTGTTAGAGGCCGAGTTAAAATTCACCTTCGAAGCTTGACTAACTCTTTTACACACATTATATATGTATATAGTTTGAAGCCATAAGATATGCTTCTTACCAAGTTTCAAAGAACATGTACCAAGTCTTGTTCTTTACTCAGAATTTTTAAGTTTTCTAAATCCAACCTCCTGAAAATATCACTCGACCCCAAATAAGATATTTCTCATTACTTTTGTCAATTTTTAACTTGGAAAAAATCCTGGAATGCTCAAAATGATTTTTTTTTTAGTAAGGAAGTTTATTCATTACACAAGTGTTAAACTTATATCTCCGATATTTTAAAGATTCTTTTAAAGCCTTATCAGTCCTAATTTTAAAGGTATTGGAGGCATTTGAAAAATTCACAATTTCTCGAGGTATATGGAAACAGCAGAAATAAGTTTCAAACTTATAATTTTCTGCATCTATCCCTTTCTCTTTATGCCTTGCTGAATGTCAGGTATAGTCTTCACTGATAATTTGTCAATTGGTTTATCATTTGGAAGTACCACAAAGCAATACTCTGGAATTACAGAATTATTTTTCAAAATATCATGTCTCTTCACCAAAGAATTGGGACTTCGTTAATGATTTAAATGCAGCTCATGGATGGCAGAGGCAAGTGATTGACAACGCCCCAGCTAGTAGGACAGTGATTTAGAGATCAGCGACCAAACGTCCTCTCCACCGAAGCTGGGACCAGGAAGGACCAGGCAATGGCTGCTGATGATTTTGCAGGTAGAGCTATAGGCTTCCCCCCCCCCTCCCACCCCCCATCCCTAACTGACAAGAATGATGAGCTTGCATACACTGCAAGAAACCATCGAACTTGACCGAGGCTCGAACTCCTATCCGGCAGAACGCCAGGCAGGACCGTTTCCAGTAGGCCACCACAACCATGGCAGAAGGGTTCTACAACATAAACTGTTATTGTGTAACGTTTAACGGTGTTCCTTTTCTTTAAGCTGTATGTTTTCTTAACTTATATTGATGATTGATCATCAAGAAATTGACACGTATAAATAGTTTCATAAAATATTGTTTTTCCATATTTAAATTTGAAAAAAAATAAATGACTTAGATGGAGTCCAAACTACTGGAAAAACTACATACCAGTATGGCCATACATTTGTAGACGAGAAATGTTTTGTTATTTATCCGATAAGAAAAAACTTGTGTTGTTTGTTTCTGGCTTCTTCCATCTGTTGGACGTCGATCTAGTTTCTTTTTTGTTCTAACAGTTTGGCTGAATTGTTTCAAAAAATGAAGTTGAATGGTTGTGCCAATTGGACTTGAAACTTTGTTAGAGATAACTCTTTTATATTTATTTTGTTCCAACGCCATCCTTTTTTTAGTTGCTTTGATTGCCATATATATATATTCATATGTTATCTGTATACATATATTTCTACAAACTATATTGATATATACATAAATGTCCATTATATATACATATGTATCTACACATTATGTAGTATATATATACTATATATATATATATATATATATGTGTGTGTGTATATATATGTATATATATATATGTGTGTGTATATATATATATATATATATATATATATATATATATATATACCCACACATAAATTGGAATATTTTGAGATGATTCAGCCATGTGGGAAGAATGTATGAAAATAGATTGATATAATAAATGTGTACTTTAAAAGTGCTTGTGAGTAAAATAAGTAAAAAGCCTAGAAATACTTGGAGAAATTATGCGAAGACGCATCGGCAGAAAAGGGCCCTTTATCTTCAGAAAGGCTGAAAATGTATGTGAGATAGGGATATATGGGGCATTCAGTGTTTGTCGAGGGGTTCAGCTCGTTGATGACGAGTCTCTTGTTTAGGCGTAGGAGCAGATGTTTTTGGAAGTATTTTCCTTACAGGCCATTCATACAAAAGCCACCGGTCGTAGTGTGTATTCAGTAGGGACTATTATCTTCTTACTATAGCAAGACCTTATTAGGAGAATAGGGTTATTGGATATATATATATATATATATATATATATATATATATATATATATATATATATATATATATATATATATAAATTAACAACAACAATTGCAGCCGTTACTAGTCCACAAGAGGACAAAAGATTCATCTATGTCGTTTCCTGTCTGGGGTTTGGCCAATTTTGGTCACCACGCTGGCCATTGCGGATTGGTGATGGTGGGAGATTTTCGTCTGAGCGCTCACAGCTAACTAATCTAGTATGGATGGCCCTAACTAGTGCAGCTTTACTAATCATGGCGATACGCAAACCCTTTCACCACGTCATGACATCCCCATTATATATATATATATATATATATATATATATATATATATATATATATATATATATATATATATATATACATACATATATATAGTATATCAAGGGATGTTCCCAGTCTGGAACCTTGTAACCTGTTATGAAAAATAATAACCTACTAATGGGTACCTGATTAACTGCTTAGGCTGAAAGGAATAAAGGGGATTTATCATAGTGAACCAACATAGCTCCTTTTTTGGCCGAATATGTATACGCACATACATACACACACGCACACACACATGACCATGCGTAACCCTGTTGGAATAAATGTGTGTAGATAATTTGTTTTCTTGAGTGATAAAGATATCAGGTAATAGCTCTCGAATTTCCGTTTTAAATCTTATTGTTTTCCAAGTAAGTGCAAAGCAAGTGAGGAATATTGCGAGATTTCTTTCCTTGTAACCTCATTATGGGGGAAACCCGAGCATAAAATCCGCCTGCTTTCTTTCAGGTAGCCTTTAATGAGAAAATATGTGGGAGAGACGACGTGAATTGGCAATGCTGTTATAGGTAACCCCACGGCAAAGGTCTCTCTCTCTCTCTCTCTCCCTTTGTGTTTTCTTTTCCTTTTGTCTTTCCTAACCGGCGGAGAAATTCAATTTGCATTCATTTGCAAATGGGAGTTGGCATGCGACATGTACAGGGGTTGTTGGCTGCTGTCAGGGATTAGCATAATTTTCAAGAGATGGCCATTGAAAATCAAAATTCGATTACCTTGCCTTGCAAAACCAATCCAGTATTGAGTTCTCAACAACAACAAAACAACAACAACATCAACAACTAATGAAGCCGTTTCTAGTCCACTGTAGGAAAAAGACCTCATTTTAGAATTTTTTCGCGTTACGAAGTATAGCGAAAAATAATTGTCCTAACGACATGTAAGCAGATCTTAAGTGTCTTGTTACTTAAGTTCAGTTGTTATGTAGGCAGTGGCCAATGAGAATTTAGTGTTGAGTGAAACGTATTCGATGTTTGAAGAGGTATTGAGTAAGTGGTCACTTTCTAGCGCACGCTAGCCCGAGCAAGTCGAATTTATTAGCCAGGACGCCAGGCAGGGTCAAATACAGCTTCAGATGTGAATAGTGTTTTCACGCTAGCAATCAGAATGCTGAAACCGTTTCAAGAAGTGATGGACAATCTATTATCCGATTTCCAGCAGAATATTCAACAAGTATCCGCACCTCGTTAAAGTATAATGGAAAACCATTTTGATGAGCATCGCGTTGTTTTGAGGAAACTGATACGAAACTGTTAGCATTAGATGCGATTGTTTATCAACTTGGAGGACAAGGAACATCTAAAACTGCTGCAGAAACGAGTTAGTACGCAAAGAGCAGCATCGCCGAAAGTGTCAAGCTAGTTAAAGATCGAGGGAAAGTGTGGATTCATATCAACTTTTAGTGGAAGAGGTCTAGAGGTCCATAAAGGCCGAGAGTTGACATTGGAGCCGGGAATGTACCAAGAAAGACGTCGAAAAGATAAGTGAAAATATAGCTGTTTTTATTTTGTATACTTAGCAGTTGGTACAAGGAAATTGGAACATTGTGTTCATTTTATTTTATTGTTTTTAATCGCCTGTTGGTTGTTGTTATTCACAATACATTGAACAGAATTAGATTGGGATAGTCATTGACGTCTAAAAGGGCGATCACAAAATTCCATTTCAAAACCGTTACTGTGGTTGTTGGATTGGGTAACAATAGGTCAGAAAGGGACGAATCAGAGTTTATTAAAAGAGAATGGGTGACACTGGTATCAGAAAAACAGAATTAATTCCTTTGACGGTGACCAAGAATGGAAATGGTAAGCAAAGGCTGGTTTTTTATTACAAACTTTTTAAGGATTTAATCAGTCTACAGTCTGCTTATCGCATAGAAATCTATTAAAACGTTGCCAATATCTTTCTCATTGGGGGAAAATTTAAAAAGTTTTTATAATGGATTATCTTTAGATATTTTTGAAAGCAGCGGTACATCTTTACTAAAAGTTCTTAAGTCTGTTAGATATTGGAGATCTAAGGAAGTGAAGATTGAAGTATTTTTAGATGACGGCATAGCTGCGGATGGTTGTTTTGAAGGGGCATTGGATGCTAGCTATTTACTTAAAAAGCTTCAAGATTTGGATTTATTTACAAGAAAGTATAATTGGTTTTCAGACTCTAAATTATATTTGGAAAGGTCTACAGAGGACGAATACTGAAGGCAAATTTCGTAACTGCAGTATTAGGATAAACTATGTCGTTAAAGATCTTGTTTAGATGCCAAACCTTCTGAATTAACAAAAACGTTATTTTAACGAATATCTTTTGGACAGAATTGTCTGTTACATAATTTACACGAAATTTGTCGTGAGGTATTGTTAAATTGTAAACGATAAAGTATTTCTGTATTTTTACATATTGAGCAAAGCTAGTTGAGAACTTAATGAAGAAATATCAGATGCTCTGGTTGAGATCAAGTTTTGACGCAGAAATTCATTCTTTTTATTTTGGTCGTTACTTTAACTATATACTTGCATCAGACTTATTTAACCTATTACTTCATTGTGACGCCTAAGATGTAGGCAGTTTATCACTATATTGTGACGCCTAAAATGTAGGCAGTTTATCACTATATTGTGACGCCTAAGGTGTAGGCAGTTTATCACTATATTGTGACGCCTGAGATGCAGGCAGTTTATCACTATATTGTGACGCCTCAGATGTACTGTAGCAGCTTAGCACTATATTGTGATGCCTCAGACGTAGGCAGTTTAGCACTATTGTGACGCCTCAGATGTAGGCAGTTTAGCACTATTGTGACGCCTCAGATGTAGGCAGTTTAGCACTATTGTGACGCCTCAGATGTAGGCAGTTTAGCACTATTGTGACGCCTCAGATGTAGGCAGTTTAGCACTATATTGTGACGCCTCAGATGTAGGCAGTTTATCACTCTATTGTGACGCCTAAGATGTAGGCAGTTTATCACTCTATTGTGACGCCTAAGATGTAGGCAGTTAATTACTATATTGTGACGCATCAGATGTAGGCAATTTATCACATTGCGAAGCCTCGGATGTAGGCAATCTTATCAATATATTGCGACGCCTCATAGGAACTTTACCGCTATATTGCAACGCTTCAGACAGAGGAAATTTACCGCTATATTGTGACTCCTCAGATTTAATAGTTAAATTGTGACGCCTCTGGTGTTGGGAAATTTATATGTTGTGACACCTCAGTAGTAGGTTTGGAGTAATTCTGAAGTTTTAGCGATGAATACAGCGCATTTTTTTATCATGAAAAGAGTGGTTGGAAACTGGACAGCAAATGAATCTTTAAAATTAAACATGAAGGAGCAGGAGGCAGTCGACAGAATTATGTAAAGTACTTTGGCAATGTTTGAACGTTGTTCCAGATAAAAAAAAAAAATCGATTTTAATGCAACTAGGTAGCAAAAAGCCAGATTTGGAAATCATAGAAAACCAAAGAATTTAAACTTGTACTGAATACACTGTTCAGGCCATCAATGTATGTAAGCCCAGAAAGAGTACAAAAGAGCGGATTTTTTGAAGTGTTGTCAACTAACATGGATGAATGGTCAATTCTTGCTTACATTTTTCAGAGTTATGGACTTGTGGGAGTTATTCATTCTTTAGACTGTTTTGCTACTTTTAAAAATATGTTGAGAGGTTTTTAATCTCTAATATTGGTGTCCCGGTACAGAGGGAATTGATGCTTTAACTTGAGGTTTGGTGCTTTATACCAAAGGTTATTAATAATATGGAGGTAAAATTTCTTAAGTAGAATATTCCAGAGTGAAAGTCCTCTCCATCTTAACTGTTGATATTAACGAGGGAAACTTTATTGTTAAACTTTGAGTGTTTACGTAACAAAAGGTTATTACACACGGCAAAGATAAAAAAAAAAAAAAAAAGGGAAATTTTTCGCTGAAATTTAACTTTGATATAGAAGGTAAAGGTTTTTGAAATTATAAGCATATATGTACAATGTTTTATTTTTGGAATCTGCTTTCCAGGATCGTGAATGCAATGAAATGCCAGCAGTCGTCTTTAACGGTGGCATCTAATTTGGACAGGAAATTGTGGGACCTCGGTTGTCATGGGCATCTTCTATCATCGATGAATGACAGCACCGACAAGGCCTACCAACTTGTCTTTCAACAAAGAGAAGCTTACAATAATGGTCACGAGCAAAGCGAAATGCCATTGTATGTTGCTTTATTTATCACACTTTTATTAGATTCCGGCGCTTTAGTAATCTCCAGTGATCAAGCTATTTATGCCATAACGTGCATGCATGAAATGGGGGGTTACATAGATCCAACGGAAAATTCACTTATTAAATCTTTGCAAGCACCTGTGAAACATTAAGCTGGTAGATCGGTGCATACAAAGGATCTTTTTGATAATATGGTGTTGCAGAATCCGTGCGGATTATATTTTCCTATATTGAAATTTTTTTTTATTATTTTGATAGATCATTAAAGTTTTCCTATCTGAGATTTGGGGAATTAAGTTTATTGTAATTTGAAGATTTCTTAGTTGAACAGAAAAAAAAAAAATGAAAAATCACCAATACTGTGAAGTTTTTGATATCGGAAGTTGTCACAAGTGCTTTTCCATATTTGATGTATTTTGCTTGATACAGAGGAAGCTGGAATGATTTTGTCCTTTGATCGATTTATCTTTAAGGAAGTTTTTTTAAAAGCTCCTGTAATGTAACCAAACAGAATTTTTTGTTAAAACTGTGGCTACAAGTTCAAACATCGCAAACGATAACGTCAATGATATGTGTCTTCATAGACATGAGTGTTGGTAGTCTGTTTCAAGTAAACATGTTTGTCAAAGGCTTCAAAAAGAGGTTAAATGTGTAAATCATTCAATCGGAACATTTATTTCTTTCTCTCCATTTCTTTCCTTCTCTCCCTTTCTTTGGTATTATCTAGGGGCAACCGGCACGGTGCGCTATAATGCAATTTAATGTTTTATTATGTTTATACCTGTAGAGAATGCGGAGTGAAGTGAGGACTAGAATTTTTTCGCGTTACGAAGTATAGCGAAAAATAATTGTCCTAACGACATGTAAGCAGATCTTAAGTGTCTTGTTACTTAAGTTCAGTTGTTATGTAGGCAGTGGCCAATGAGAATTTAGTGTTGAGTGAAACGTATTCGATGTTTGAAGAGGTATTGAGTAAGTGGTCACTTTCTAGCGCACGCTAGCCCGAGCAAGTCGAATTTATCATTAATATTATTATCATTATTATTTATTAGTAGTACAGGAGTGAGGTTCCACCACTCAAATTTGAGTTACTCTGCATTATTGCCGTGGATACACAGGTTTCCATAGTTTTTTCAAAACTTGAGATTTTGTTTTTTATCTATGGTTTTTCCTGGGCGGCAGAGGAGGCTTATATGTTAATTTGAAAGTTTGTTCATTTTGTTTTAAATATGCACTGTTATATCAGTACAGAAGTTTGTAGAAGTTATTAGAATGTGATGTTATATCTAAATTGTTTTTTAAAAAGTATGATTCATTGGAAAAATAAACCTGGCGTCAACCGGCACGGTGCGCTATAATGCAATTTAATGTTTTATTATGTTTATACCTGTAGAGAATGCGGAGTGAAGTGAGGACGTGTCCTTATTAGTGACTGAGATTTGGCCAGCTTTTCATTACCACACTGGCCAACTGCGGATTGGTGATGGTGGTAGATTTTTGTCTGATTGTTCACAGAAAACCAACCTAGTATCGGTTACCCTGACTAGTACAACGTTGTTGCTCATGGCGATACACAAACACTTTCACCACGTTAAGGTATCTCCACGCAGAAAGGGGATGGATACATTTGAAAGTTAATGTTGATTTTTTGTAACTTTTGGTATTTCATTGTGAATTAGCATTGTCTTTTCAAAAACAAATATGAAGTACAAGCATATTCTGTTTTTTATATTAATTTTTTTTTTTTTACGTGGGAATACATTTTTTTAAGTCCATTAATGGCACAAGTTAACACATACTTATTAATCCATAATATATCCACAAAGTTGAATAATTTCTAAAACAAGACTAAATACGTGAGTGCTAAAACAAGAATGACTACGTAAATTCTAAAAAAAAAAAAGACTGACTGCATAAGTGCTGCAGTAAAACACATCTGATAGCTTAAGTGTTTCAGTAAAACAAGACTGACTGCATAAGTGCTACAGTAAAACATGACTGACTGCATAAGTGCTGCAGTAAAACACGACTGACAGCTTAAGTGTTTCAGTAAAACAAGACTGACTGCACAAGTGCTACAGTAAAACAAGACTGACTGCCCAAGTGAAACAAGACTGACTGCATAAGTGCTACAGTAAAACAAGACTGACTGCACAGGTGCTACAGTAAAACAGGACTGGCTTGCATTCCTTTTTTTTTTTGACAATCCTGTTTGCCCTCAGTAGGAACATCGAAAGGTGGGAAGGTTTTCATATTTTCTAGCATTGATGGAAAAAGGCAAGAAAATAGCGGAGACAGAGAAAGTCTCTGGGACTCCCTCAAAGTTCCTGGAAGAAGATAATAGTGCATTGAATACCTGGAATATGTTCCTCCCTACGTCTTCCTGATTCTGTTCTTTCTCTACTCCATCCTCTCATCATTTTTCTATTTTTTTTTATTCTTTTGCCCTTTCACACACACAATGCATGAAGTAAAATACTTGCTTTTAGTGTTTTTCCTTTATATATATTGTTTTTGTATTAAAAGTATCAATTAGTATCGTATCGTGAAAGGTATAAAGTTTCAGGTTTTCGAACACATTTGAATACTTATTTGTCAGTGTTTGTCAGCTGTATAACATATTTAATATATTTAAGAAAGTCATTCCTAGACTAAATATTGATTTTCCTGAATGTATATTTATATAAGCTATTTTCAGATTTCAATATTATATATTTTAAGCTCAAAGATTATATATATATAATTATGAGCGCCAAAAAGACTTATTCTAATGTTTTAAAATATTACATACAATTTTTATATCCACATTTCGCTTCTCGAAGATAATCAGAAAACCTCTTAATTATTATTTAATACTAAGATATACAGAACGGCTACCCAAATACCCATTACTAGCCGAGACTCGAAGAAAATCGAATGATTGGCATCTTTAAGTTCCAAAGAAAAAGGAAGTACGTGTAATAGAGGTTCTATTATCCTCCCATATTATGATCATCATTTTCGAAGTCCGTGTTATTAGTCCGTTGTAATAACAAACAAGAAAGGGAAAAATTTGTTTTTCTAGGAATAGAGGATATGGAGCGAGTTTAAATGTGAATCTCATTATTATTATTATTATTATTATTATTGTTGTTGTTGTTGTTGTTGTTGTTGTTATTGTTATTATCATTATTATTTGCTACGCTACAACCCTAGTTGGAAAAGCAGAATACTATAAGCGAAGGGGCCCCAACAGGGAAAATAGCCCAGTGAGGAAAGGAAACAAAGAAACATAAAATGCTTCTAGAACAGTAACAACATTAAAATGTTTCCTATATAATCTATAAAAATTTTAACAAAACAAGAGGAAGAGAAATTAAATAGAATGGTGTGACCAAGTGTACCCTTAAGGAAGAGAACTCTAACTTTAGACAGGCGAAGACCATGGTACAGAGGCTATGGCACTACCCAAGACTAGAGAACAATGGTTTGATTTTGGAGTGTCCTTCTCCTATAAGAGCTGCTTACCATAGCTAAAGAGTCTCTTCTATCCTTAACAAGAGGAAAGTAGCCACTGATCAATTGCAGTGCAGTAGTTAATCCCTTGGGTGAAGAAGAATTGTTTTGTAATCTGAGTGTTGTTAGGTGAATGAGGACAGAGGAGAATATATAAAGAATAGGCTAGACTATTCGGTGTATGTGTAGGCCATGGGAAAGTGAACCGTAACCAGAGAGGAGGATCCAATGTAGTACTATCTAGCCAGTCAAAGGAGTCCTTAAATCTCTAGTGGTAGGATTTCAATGGATGGCTGGTGCCCTGGCCAACCGATTGCCTAGGAAAATCAAAGATGATTCAGTATCAATGATTTTCGGCAAATATTTTGAAAGGGAACATAGTTTATTGGAATATTTAAAAGTATTTTTGCATGCACTATAGCGTTGTTTGTCTCTGTCGTTAAAACATCACTGGAAATAGCAGGAACATCAATACTAATAATAGTAATTATAAAATTCGATAAGCTGAGAGAACCGCTTTGAATTGATTTTATGGTTGACTTATTGCCCAGTTACAGAATTTTACTATTGTTTTGTTTCGAAATAGGCGTTTCTATTTTTTCCAGAACAAATGCTGTATCAGGTGAACACACGAGGGTTTATTTTACAGCGAATTTTTCAAAAAGAAAAAAAAAAATTACGGCAAGGAAGAACATATTTCAAACGTGGTAATGGCATCTAAGTTTTTGCAAATGGTAAATCATTATCACTACAGATGAAACTTTGCACGTTTTTATTTTGTTTTAATTGCGCCTAGAATAATGGTCGGGACAAGTATTGTTGCTTGTGGTCCCTTCTCTTTAATAGGCATCCAACTAGATATATATATATATATATATATATATATATATATATATATATATATGTATATTTTATATATATATATATATATATATATACACATATATATTACATATAAATATATATATAATATATATATAATATATATATATTACATATACTGTATATATATATATATATATATATATATATATATATATATATATATCCTAACGAATAACGGTGATGCTAGAGCAATATGTAAAAGATATCTAGCTCGTTCACGGTGCCCAATTTACCGAGTGTAAAAGCGATGATTACCTACGCTTTAGATTGTTATATGTTACTGGATGTCTCCAGGGCTTTGTCTCTCATTCATTTCACAACTAGTCATGAAGTTAATGTAAAACTAAATAAGCATAAAACGTTTCTGTTGAAGAGATTGTAAAGGACTTTTTTTTTCTTTTTATCTAGAACGTGGTACATTATGTGGAATCATTATACGAATAGTTGCCCTTAAAAGGTGTTTCATCACAAAAATTATTAGCGCAAACTTTTATAGTTTTGTTGACAGTCGATTTGCGTAATTTTATATACGCCAAAGAGAATATAATCTCAAAGGACTTTTTTAACATTGTTTGTAGGTTCCTGATCCCTACTATATTTGCCGTAGAGACTCCGAGCGAAATAAGCTCCACCCCTGATGACGTCATAACCAATTATGTTGTGTCTGGCGTTAACAACATATCCCCTTTAAGTGATTATAAATTAGTATAGTTTGATATTTGTAAGGGGATGTATTGTGAATTTGTGACTGCTGCTCATTGGGAGACAACATGAGGGGTTATGACGTCATCAGTGGGTGGGGATTATTTGGCCCGGGATCTTTGCAGCGACAATATTATTATTATTATTATTATTATTATTATTATTATTATTACAAGCTAAGCTATAACCTTAGTTGAAAAAGCAAGATGCTATAAGCCTATGGACTCTAATAAAGAAAAATATTCCAGGAAGGAAAGCAAACAAGGAAATAAATAGACTACAAGAGGAGTAATAAACAATCAAAATTAAACATCTTAAGAACAATAACATTAAATTGGATCGTTCATCTATAAGCTATAAAAACTTAAAAAAAATGAGGAAGCGATATAAGAGAGAACAGCGTGCTCAAATGTACCTTCAAGCAAGAAAATTTTGAACATTTTGCAGCCCTTGAATTCGATTCCGCTCTACCATTTTGGCGTGCATTATAAACTTACAGTGTGCAATAGAGATAGCAACACTAACAACATCTGATAACATAATTTGACTTACTTCAGTATATGCAATCCAGTAAAAAAAGTGAAGGATGGGCGCAATGAACCCTTGTAACCAAACATAGATCGGGAAGAGTGGTGGGAAACCCTTTCATCATGAAGGATGACGCTTGCATTATCTACGAGCTTAAAGTTGATCTAGACAGAGAGGCAGGAAGTTCACGGAATGCACCTTAACGCATATGCTACACTTTACTTGGGGTCATAAACATTGCGTCTATTGATGCTTGGATCCTTGCCTACTTTACAAGAGCTTTCTCTGAGTGTGTCGCTTAATAACGTTGTGTACGAATGGAAAGTCTACTATTCTTAAAATATTTTATTTTTCCCTATTTCCTTTCCTCACTGGGCTATTTTCCCTGTTGGGGCCCCTGGGCTTATAGCATCCTGCTTTTCCAACTAGGGTTGTAGCTTAGCATTTAATAATAATGATAATAATAATAATAATAATAATAACAATAATAATAAAGCTTATATTTAGTTTATAGCACACCAGCCAAACGATTTTTTTCCTGCAGTATATGCTGTTTTTATTTTTTTTTTATTTTATGCTCATTATATAGCTTAGTGTCGTAGTATGAGAACTTCATTTTGCCATAATGGTAAAAATCTCGTTGAAGATTTTTTATTCTTTGACTTTCGTACTTAACATCGATACACGCAGCTGGGACACCATTAGCCTTATCGTTAAAGAATAGAAAAGGGTTGTCATATCAGAGTTGTATCATATTCTCTTCTAAAAGTTTAAAGGTCTCTCATGAATGGCAGAAGCAAGGGACAAAATAATACCCGAGAGACTGACCATATTTCCTTTCCTCACTGGGCTATTTTCTCTGTTAGAACCATTGGGCTTACAGAATTTTGCTTTTCCAGCTAGGGTTGTAGCTTTGTTGATAATAATAATAATAATAATAATAATAATAATAATAATAATGGCTAGCTAGGACATTATCACAGTCCCTAACCTCTGTCGTTCACGACCGACCTTTAAATTTTTAAATTCGGTACGATAGACTTTGGCTTGATTGGTAACGTCTCTGTCTGGTGTTTGCCAGACGGGGGTTCGAGTCCCGCTCAGACTTGTTAGTGCCATTAGTGTCTGCAACCTTACCATCCTTGTGAGCTAAGGTTGGGGGAGCCTATAGGTCTATATCTGCTGAGGATCAGTAGCCACTGCCTGGCCCTCCCTGCTCCTAGCTTGGGTGGAGAGGAGGCTTGGCGCTGATCTTATAATATATGGTCAGTCTCTAGGACATTGTCCTGATTGCTAGGGCAATGTCACTGTCCCTTGCCTCTGCCATTCATGAGCGACCTTTAAACCTTTAAACCTTTAATGTGAGTCTTTCCTTGGATACGAGGGACCTCTTGATGAACGCTTACAGTAGACAAACATAATTGCTTCTGTAGGCCTCCTGTATTTTGATTTTCAAGAAGGATTATGTTTCAATTAAGAACTCGTAAGAATTTCTCCTCATTTTGAACGATGAAAGGTTTTTTTTTTTTTCACAATTATATGCTACCTAATTTTCAAATAGAAATAGTTCCTACTCGTCTTGATAGCTTTACTTGAATGCATTTTCACATTCATTTGCTGAATTTTCTCTGAGTTTCGAATAAGGCATTTCTAATCCGATTTTTAAATTACCGATTATTAAATGCCTATTTGATCTGCCCACTTTACTTCTATAATCTCTCTCTCTCTCTCTCTATCTCTCTCTCTCTCTCTCTCTCTCTCTCTCTCTCTCTCTCTCTCTCTCTCTCTCTCTCTGACTTGAAAGAAACCTTTGATTTAAAATGCTAGACGATATTTTTATGGCAGCACCTTGGAAATTTAATATTTTTCCGTTAAAATTACTCTGCATATTTTGATTAATAACAATGAAAAGTTTTATAATTGAAATTCTATCTAATGTCCCAAGGATATTCTTTATGTTCTTTATATTCAGTCTGAATGAAAGAAAGAACGTGATTGTAAATACCATAAACTATTCTCAATATTTCCTATTTGTCATACTATGTAAATTTTAAAAGAAGTTATTGCCTTTAATATCATATAGCATTAAGGCATTGGTGTTTACGGATGCCCTATATGCGGTGTGTCTTAATTAACGTAGTGAAAGGGTTTGTTTATCGCCATGATCTGCAAAGCTGTACTAGTTAGGCCACACATACAATGTTGGTTTGCTGTGGGTGCCTAGACAAAAATCTTCCACCATCACCAATTCACAGTAGCCATCGTGGTGATGAAAACTGGCCAAACATGTCTGAGGCCTTTTTCCTGCAGTGGACTAGAAAGGGATGCATTTGTTGTTGTTGTTTACTGTACGTAGGCATTTGGTCTTTAGGTGAAGGATTACATAGGATTAGGTTTATTATGGTTTTAATTTCTAATTGTTACTTTTTTAACCTCTGGTTTATTTCCACTGCCTTTAACTCCACGTCACGTGTAAATAAATCACGAGGAATAAACTTTCAGGCGTCATAAAAAGACTTCAAACCATTGGCAGCCAAATGAAATGCCAATTTTCATTATCATTACGAATTAGTGATATAAGAGCTAAATTGTGTTTCTTTCTTAGTTAGTTTCCATGGAACAATGATATTATTTTCTTTATTGACTTTTCCTTTTCTGTATACCTCATTTAATCGTTTAGTTTTCGGGTTACAAAAGTTAGTTTCCTAGAGGAAGCGAAAGAATAAAAAAGGATCAGTAGTAGTAATAATGGATATCATTATTACTAGCTAAGCTACAATCATAGCAGGAAAAGCAGGGTGCTACAAACCATATGGCTCCAAAAGGGAAAGTGGTGATACTAGCATTATTGCTACAACTATGACAATTATTATTATTATTATTATTATTATTATTATTATTATTATTATTATTATTATTATTATTATTATTAAACTCGCAGCAAATGTTTTTATGTTGAACAGGCTTGCATAAGACCTTTTATAGTTTATATAATTCAAATATCTGTTTTAATGATTTTAAAATATTTTATTTTAATTTTCATTACTTCTTATATCGTTTAATTATTTCCTTATTTCCTTTCCTCACTGGGCTATTTTTCCCTGTTGGAGCCCTTGGGCTTATAGCATCTTGCTTTTCAAACTAGGGTTGTAGCTTAGCTATTAATAATAATAATAATGATAATAATGATAATAATAATAATAAAAATAATAATAATAATTTTTATTATTATTATTATTATTATTATTATTATTATTAAACGGGCACATACGACACAAGACACATAACTGTACAGACACATTAGTTATAACCAAAACCTTGAAGTCACTTAGCAGTGTCATGTCTTCCTTGATGCTCCTTAAACTTGAACGTTCTCATCTTTATGCAACATCGTTTTGTTTGATCGACACTTCAGGAACTACTTTTTATCATGATTGACTCTTAGAAGCACTTTACCTCCCATTAAGAGGTTTTAGTGCTGGTGTCAAGTTTTTCGCTTCCCCTCTGGATTCGTGAATTGTAGCTGTTACACAATTATGAATGTGCTTGTGGATTTGAGGTACATTTGTGCTTTCGTGTATTTAAACAGCCATACTCTGGTGTGGCTTGCTTGTGGATTTGAGATACATGTGTGCGTGTTTTTACTTAAACATCTATACTCTAGTCAGCAGTGTTTCCCAACATTTTTGAGTTGCGACCCTAAATACAGTCTTAACCAGGAGTAGGGTCCCTAATTTTAATAATAAATTCAGCCAAAGAGGTGTATAGGTGTTATATAGCCATGCCTATTTTGTTACTATGTGTCCAGTAGAATCTTTACTTTATGCTATTAAAGTAAATCAGTTACATTAATGAAAATGAAAATGTGAACAACCGTGAATTATTAAGATATATTTTTGTAAGATCCACTGGCGACTTATTAGAAA
Organism: Palaemon carinicauda; assembly: GCF_036898095.1. NCBI lineage: Eukaryota > Metazoa > Arthropoda > Malacostraca > Decapoda > Palaemonidae > Palaemon > Palaemon carinicauda. The sequence goes on from NC_090768.1 coordinate 6,863,479, forward strand.
TGCCCTGGCGACCCTAATTTTTGTCACGACCTCGGGTTTGGGAACCAATGGGTCTAGTGTGTCCTGCTTGTGTATTTGAGATATACGTCTGCGTGTGCTTATTTTAACATCCATAGTCTAGTGGGTCCCTTTCTGAGTAGGGATACCTTAACGTGGTGAAAGGGTTTGTGTATCGCCATGATCAGCGAAGCTTTAATAGTCAAGACCTCCAATAATATTGTGGTTTGCTGTTATCGATCAGACTGAAGTCTCGTACCATCACCAATCCGCAGTGGCCAGCGTGGTAATGAAAATGGCCAAACCCCAGGCATGTATAAGCCTTTGTCCAGCAATGGGCCAGAAATGTTTGCATTTGTTGTTGTTGTTGCTGATAAGTTTGTATTTAAACATCCATACTCTAGTGTGCAACCTATATACGGTATGTATGCCCATTCGAAGCATTAATGATGTATAGTTTTTTTTTATTGCGTGGGGAATTCCATTTTCATAACATAACCAAGAACGTCATTGAGGCAAGCTATTACTCTATTTCCCAGGTAACAATGCGGAATGACACTGCCTTGTGCTCTATTACTTTTTATTCAATACATTTTAATTTTACGGTTAATCGATGCGACTTTGACATCATCACTGACGTCATGGAAGCGAAAGATACTTGCCATCATCAAGGTAAGTCTCAGTCATTTGGGGGAGGTTTAATGTAATTGCGTTATCAAAATGAGCATTTGAAGCTTTGCTTCTTTTTTGGATTGCGTCATCAATGACGTCAGAGAGGCGTTAGCATATCGCCCTTTATAGATTATAGGTTTTGATTAATTGATTTTCTCTGTTGCCCCTTCGCGTGGACGGAATTTTGTTTTGGTCACGTCGTCTTCGAGTTGGTAAAATATGTTGAATTTGCCTAGTTGTAAGCTGCTTGTTGCAAGTTTTTTTTTTTATTTACTCACTAAAAGTTTGAATTATTTTCGATAACAGCGTATAGCGAACATCACGTCATCATTTAAGGTAATAGCTAACATCACTTCATTGTGCAGAAATGAAAATGATAATAGATATTTCTATTTCACTGCGGTATCATCAGAAATCAAAATAATAGGAGATCTTTCTATTTCACTGCGGTATCATTAGAAATCAAAATAATAGGAGATATTTCTATTTCACTGCGGTATCATTAGAAATCAAAATAATAGGAGATCTTTCTATTTCACTGCGGTATCATTAGAAATCAAAATAATAGGAGATCTTTCTATTTCACGGCGGTATCATCAGAAATCAAAATAACAGGAGATATTTCTATTTCACGGCGGTATCATCAGAAATCAAAATAATAGGAGATATTTCTATTTCATTGCGGTATCATCAGAAATCAAAATAATAGGAGATATTTCAATTTCACTGTGGTATCTTCTCCTTGTGTATTGAAAATATAAGGATTTTGTTTTCTGACTATCCCACTTTTAGACGTTAAACGGGAATGATATTTTTCTTTGCAGCCGTTACAGCACTATATGTTTTGAGTTTTCGCTGTCTGCAGCCATTACAGCACAATATGTTTTGAGTTTTCGCTGTCTGCAGCCATTACAGCACAATATGATTTGAGTTTTCGCTGTCTGCAGCCATTACAGCACAATATGATTAAAGTTTTCGCTGTCTGCAGCCATTACAGCACAATGTGTTTTGAGTTTTCGCTGTCTGCAGCCATTACAGCACAATATGATTAAAGTTTTCGCTGTCTGCAGCCATTACAGCACAATATGTTTTGAGTTTTCGCTGTCTGCAGCCATTACAGCACAATATGATTAAAGTTTTCGCTGTCTGCAGCCATTACAGCACAATATGATTTGAGTTTTCGCTGTCTGCAGCCATTACAGCACAATATGATTAAAGTTTTCGCTGTCTGCAGCCATTACAGCACAATATGATTTGAGTTTTCGCTGTCTGCAGCCATTACAGCACAATATGATTAAAGTTTTCGCTGTCTGCAGCCATTACAGCACAATATGTTTTGAGTTTTCGCTGTCTGCAGCCATTACAGCACACTATGTTTTGAGTTCTCGCTGTCTGCAGCCATTACAGCACAATATGTTTTGAGTTTTCGCTGTCAATTTGTAATATACTTTTCACGTTATACATGCACGAAGTATTTTGAAAAATGTCTATCAGAGTATCTAAGGATTTTGGGAGCCTATTTACCAACATTTTCGTCTGAAGTAAATGTATCTGTTTATACTATTGTCACTAAATGAGAAAACTATGGCTTGTCAGAAAGACTAGGCCTAATTAAAAAAAGGATAACTTGAAATTTATTAAAACAATGATTGAAATGGTAATTATCAACTGTAAATAAGTCAACACCATACATCGACACATGAAATTGACTGAAAATGCAGTTAATTTACTGTAAGTTTACCTCAAGTCATACCCAATTGAATGATATTTTGTCGAAGTAACAATAAGAGTTACAAAAACGAAGATGTAAATAAACTAATATTGATCTCGAGCTGATTGCATCATGGGGGTAATTTTAGATTTCAGACAAACCAGATTCTCTTGTGTGATTAACTTCTAAAAAAACGCGTGGTTTATATCCTGTTGGAGATAAACAATTACAGTAATACTGCTACTAGGCTTTAGTATAGGCCTACAAGTGGCATTTAGGCCGTTCGTAAGATTTTGGCATAATGAGTGGGATGCAAGTGTTTCTTTTTTATATGTACGAGTTCGAACTGTTCCCTTTAGTATTACTCAGGTTTATCCCAATCCTTGTAAAGTCCCTTAATATTGTACAGTGTTTTATACACGCTCATACACTGTAATGCAATTGCTTTTTTTTTTTGCTCCCTCCCGCACTGACTACAAAACCGTGCTTAAGCTTGCCACTGCATGTTTCACATTATTGGTTTTTTTTCTCCTATTGCCATCAACCGTTTCTATATAAGCTCGTTATCATGTTGAATAAAGTCACTTACATTTACTTCGCCTTTCTGTTAGTACCTATTAGCTACCTTGCGACACTATCACTTCATTCTGTATGTCTCCTAATCTGTAAGTACTATTCTCTCTCTCTCTCTCTCTCTCTCTCTCTCTCTCTCTCTCTCTCTCTCTCTCTCTCTCTCTCTCTCTCTCTCTCTCAATTTTCCTGTCTTCCTCTCGAAACGGATACCGATACAAACGAGTCTGTTGTTCCTGGTGTGACATTGTTATTACACGGCCTTAATACCTCCATTACTCAAAACCCAGCGAATGAGACCAATACGTCCCCCTGACCACACATGGAGAGGCTCTTCTTTCAACACTGTTGCATATGCAAATGGCTGTGCGTTTCGCCAGCGTTATTTGGGAGATGCTCTCCCATTCTCCAGGCACAGTTTCTCAAATAGATAGTGGCATTGATAGTATGTAGCTCTGAGGCGTATGGAAGCTTCCAGTTTCTTGGATGAGGAAATTCCTGACTATTAGCAGTTTCTATTGTTTTGATGTGAATAACATTATTATGGGTTCGCGTGTTTTGTGCTCATGGGTAAAATCTATATTCTTCATTTCCAGGTATGTTGTGCATAATAGCACTCATGAGTACTTACATACGTATATAATTGACATGTACATGTATGTATGTATGTATGTATATATATATATGTATGTATATAATTATATGTATATATATGTATATATACACATATATAATTATATATACATACATATATATATGTGTGTGTGTGTGCGTGTATGAGAGAGACGTGTATTTATATGTAAATACAGTATATATATATATATATATATATATATATATATATATATATATATATATATATATACATACATATATATATATATATATATATATATATATATATATATATATATGTATATATATGTGTGTGTATACACATATATATATGTGTGTGTGTTTTATGAGAGAGACCTGTAATTTGTATGTGTATATATATATATATAAAAATAAATATATATATATATATATATATATATATATATATATATATATATATACTAAGAAAACCGTTTCACTTAAGAGAGTGGCTTTAAATAAAAAATCCCAGCAGTTACTGCCACATTACCCTTTACCTGGATGAACCCCGTATGCAATAAAACCCCTTCAGCAGTATTACCTTTTAACACCAATGTAATGTTCGGTAATAATTAATCTCTGAATCAGGGAAAATGTAATGCCCGTCAATCTGGAAATTTGTAACAACAATGATTATTAATCTCCAAATACTCTCAACTGCAATGATCATATAAGCCTTAGTACGAGTACATAAGCTCTTTGAATTTATATTTGTTTTGCTTGAGCTGGAATAAACTCATCCTCAACTTTAATAGCATGATGGTAAGTATTTATATTATGGTATCACTTTTGGCGATACTAAGAATTTATTACTCATGTTCACCCCAAAGGTAAATAACATAGGCCGAATGCATCGAGCTAACACGATCTCCCACCGTTTGGTTGGAAACCGTTAGGTCCAGACGGCTTTTCATTCTTCATCGGTTATTTTTAGATTGCCTAGACTCCTAGCATTCGTTTCTCCATGCCTGCTATTACCTCCGCCAAGCAGGTTATATTCTTAAGTCGGTTTATTTGTCTGTTTGTGTCTGTGGACAGGATTAAGTCAGAAATACTCGACGGATTTTGATGAAATTTTCACCGAAGATAGACTTTAGGTCATGGACAGTCCCAATAATTTTTGGAGATGATCCGGAGCCGGATTCGACATCCAGATTTGCATTCGTTTGCTATGTTAAAGAACGTTAAAAGAAACTGACTCATTTTTACGAAATTCTCACCAGAGAGATCTCCAGCCACGGACGACGACTCCGTTGACTTTTGGAGATAATCCACACCGAATCTGTATTCTAGATCTGGATTTGCATTTATCACAATTTTAAAGATTGGTCAAAACAAATTGACACAATGGATAGATATGCATCGGGAGAAACCATAAAAGTTTGGAGGTGATACGGATCAAGATCACAATTCTGGATCAACATTGCACGTTTCACCATCTGCTGTACAGTCTGCATATGAAAAGTGAGAGGCGATGCTCTTAGACTTTAGTTAAATGTTGGTAATATTCATTGGTGGAGGTCTACAATCTCTGATTGCTCTTTTTTTCATTGGGTTGACAAAGTGCTGGCTCTATTGAAAAGCCTAACTCCTTTTTATAATATTTTCCGGTTTTAAAAAGAAGCCTAACTCTTCTTTTACAATATTTTCAGGTTTTACTGAAAATCCTGACTCTACTTTTACAATATTTTCAGGTTTACTGAAAAGCTTAACTCTCCTTTTACAATATTTCCAGGTTTTACTGAAAAAGCCTAACTTTCCTTTTACTATATTTACAGGTTTTACTGAAAAGCCTGACTCTCCTTCTTCAATAATTTCTAGTT
>NC_090768.1:6873887-6888887 GCF_036898095.1 Palaemon carinicauda
TTTGAGGTTTTACCGAATATATATATATATATATATATATGTATGTATATATATAAATATATATATATATATATATATATGTATATATATATACAATATATATATTTATATATATATATATATATATATATATATATATGTATATGTATATATATATGTGTATAATATGTAAATTTGTGGGTATAGACTGGCATAGAAAGACCATAAACAGATATGGGTGGAAGGAAATGTCTGAGGCCTTTCTCCTGCTGTGGACTAGTTACAGCTGCTGCTGATGATAAATACATGCATATGCATGCCTGTGTGCATGTATAATTGTTTTCTGTAATGCTATCGTGTAATTAAATTAAAGAGATTGATAATACAGTTGAATCAAAAATCCATCTTAGATGGAGTCAGCATATGACCTTTGTCTTAAATACAGAAGGCCTCTCTTGATTCAAGTTAATTATTCTCTTGGTTGTTAGCGGTTGTTAGCATTGTTGTGGTTTATTAGTGTGTGTCGAGGGCGAGAGTATCATCAAGTTCATGATATAGATCCAAGTATGATTATAAACTGCCTTACTCCTCCTCTGATTGAAACTACCAGGGTGATATATTAGATTCTCTCTCTCTCTCTCTCTCTCTCTCTCTCTCTCTCTCTCTCTCTCTCTCTCTCTCTCTCTCTCTCTCTCTCTCTCGCAACTGTTTCTAGGTGATCATCAGAGATTAGTTTTCCACCTGTTTACCTCCTCCCCCCTATTCGGTCAATATTATAACGCAAATAAATAGGAATTGCTTCTGTGACACCGTGCAAAGTTGTGTGACTAGCGTCGGTATTGGCAATATTTTGGACAACTCTTCCAGGATGGAAAATGTACATCCTCTTTGAGAACGATCCCTGTTCAAACGACCCATCCTCTCAAAGGCAAACTGCGCTTTGTTAAATACAATTCACTCTCCTGCCTTTTATAATGCACGGAGGTCTCTCGCTAGTAATATTAGAGCCAAACAAGCTTCAAAGAAGCTGCTGTGTTGAAGCTCACGTGCAGTTTTTTTTTTTCCAGGAATTTGATGTTTCGTGATGAGAATAGAATCATGTTCCATTTTTGTATATTTGATATTCACTCACGGGAATTTTATATTGAATGCTTAATGTGCCCAGGATCGTAATGAAATATTTTAGACATGCGTTATTAATTATGTTCAGAGTATGTTTTTTTTTATTTCTCAAATCTGCTACCATACTATTATACTGGACCATGTTTGAAATGTTGTTATACAACAGGAAAAAGATGTACAATGATTTTTACTATATATATATATATATATATATATATATATATATATATGTGTGTGTGTGTGTGTGTGTGTGTATGTGTGTGCGTGTGTGTGTGTTCGTGTGTGTGAGGACTTTGGTAGTGTTTAGCGAATCAGTTATGTGATAAGCTGGACTTTACGCCATGTTCTTTGAAGAGTACCCACCATGCTCTACCTTTGAGCTATATATACAGTATATATATATATATATATATATATATATATATATAAGATATATATATGTATCTATGTATATATATATATATATATATGTATATATATATATGTGTGTGTGTGTGTGTGTACTATTCTTGATTATTAAGCAGAAGGTCAGGCTTTAAGCCGGAGAAAGGTTAGGTGGATGGACACATTCAATCAAAATCCCGTTGTTCCGTTGCTGCCCTAAGCTGTCAAGTAGGTATACGGTATTAAGACGACCGTGATAGCTGCAATAAAGTTCTAAAGGGGCTTTACGTTAGGAACCTCGTCCCACAAAATTATCTTAGAAGTATAGAAAAAATACCTTTTAGTAACCTACTCCTCACTATATTTATATTGGAGGTAGAGTTGAAATTTAAATGTCTTATGGTTCACAGTAAGTCCCAAGGAATATCGTTGCTAGCCAAGTGTCCTTGTCTTGACCTCAGCTGACTCTGGTACCCATTCATAGCTGGGTTGACTGGTGGGCGGGAAGTCAGGATCAAACTACAGCTTCTGTAACAGGTTCTGGATTTAAGAGCGTTTATATGTGTAGGCACGTGTTGAGAATGGATGGTGGGGAGGGAGTGAGAGGAACCTGTCAGAGGGAGAAGATGGAGATGGATGCAGATAATTAGATGGCTTGATAAGTTGAAGGATGATATGGAAAGATGAGGTTTAGTAGAAGAGGAGGCCTTTGATAGAAGGCATTGAAGAGGGCGCATCAGACAACCGACCCCCTAATGAAGGGATAACGGTGGGAAAGGAAAATTTTGTTCATCTTCTCACAGGATTCGTATAAATATATGCTTTAACATCAGTACATATATCTGAATTTGAAAGCACCTTTTTCAAATATCTGGTAAATGGATTCCGACAAATTTACTTATTGTCTGTCTGAAACCGCAGTGCCTTCCTATCATCGAGTCAGAAGAGCTCTTTAAGTCTTTCTGAATGGGTAACTTTAAACGTTCCAGTGAATACCGTGCATTCCCTTCTCTCTCAGATGGTAGGAAAGACCGTGAGGCGAGAAGAGTTGAGGGTAGGAAGGTAGGAGCCGGTTATTGAGAGAGAGAGAGGGGGTGGGGGGTTGCGAGGCCGGGGGTTGTCTTTCAGATTGGATGTTCAACAGGCACTCTCCAATAACAAGCTGGATGTCATCGTGGCAATTCTGCGGGTTCTTTAGCTGGAATATCAGAGCATAAGGTTCTGTCAGTGATAGAAAAGCGATTCAAACGGTGTTCTTCGTAGTGGATTCGTCCATTTTATTTATGTTTTTCTACCTTTCTGTAATATTTTCATATTGAACAGGAATAGGAATTTCATATCATCGCTTGTCTTTGTGTGTATGTGTTCTTTTTATTTCGTTTTCTCTTCTGCTTCTCATGCGACGTTCTCCAACACACGTCAATACCCTTCCTCCTGTAATCCGTCCCAGGAGATTGCTCGTTCCCTCAGACCTGTGATTTGGTCTCCTCATTAACTAGCTGTCTGTCTTGATTGTCTCATCCTGCCTTGAACTTAGCCTCTGTACACATGCCTTCTCCACCTCCAATCTCCCTCAGTTCTATCTCAACCTGTCACCCATTTTTTTTTCTCTCTCTCTCTCTCTCTCTCTCTCTCAATCTCTCTCTCTCTCTCTCTCTCTCTCTCTCTCTCTCTCTCTCTCTCCATCACTCTTCTGGTGCTTCTCCCAAGCAACACCGCAGAGGCAAGCAACGGCAGCCTTCGGAGCGAGGTTATTATTTGCACCTGGGAAGGTGGCGGCGACTGTATAATTGTCTTGTAAATGAGTTATCGATCTGAACTTATAGGTGCCGACTCTCGCCCGTGACGACTTCCTAATTTCACCGCTCTCCTTCTCCTCCTCCTCCTCCTCCTCCTCCTCTTGCAGACGGTGGGCGGTGTTGGCGAGGCGCCCGGAGTTGATGAGGTGGTGATGATGTCGTAGGGTTTTTTCCTTTAATCGACTTACCCAAAAGTAACGATGACCTTGTGATAAAGGAGCAATATGAAATGCTATTTTGATGATTATAATATTTGTTACGGTAAAATTTTCAATATGTGGCCATGTGAAACCAGTTCGAAATACTGTGATAGTTGACTATTTCGCTAAATACAGATCGATTTTCTTTCCCTGGAATGGATGTAATAACAGTATTAATGGTTATAAAACAGCTGTAAAGAATTTAATAGTTAATGGTAGTGGTATTCCGCATGTTTTCCTTAAGAAATGCTCACATCTGTAGTTTCTTTGAATCGTCCTTTTAGAAAAGTGACAAATAATTCCAGTATTTTATTTGTTGCAGAACTTCGAATTTATTGATTTTTGCACCCGGAAATTCAATAGTTTCTCGTCTCCTAGAGGAATTTGGTTCAAGGGATAACATATGCATTCCCCCATCTTCGCAGGTTTTGGAAGTAATATTTCGGATAAGTTTTCGAAGATTAAAGTTCTTTTCAATGGTGGAAAATTGAGTTACGGAGTCATAATCATTGTTAGGTGGAAAGGCATTACAGTTTGTACTGTACTTGACATTGGACAAGGTTTCTGTTACCTTCTCGTTTATTGTGATGTAGAGGAATGTGGTTACGTAGGAAGAAAGTTAATTGTAATGAATTCTTTCGTTTCCCGTTGTTCCTACTCTCTATTTTCGTAGATTACTTTAATATTAGGGATTCAATAATTATGTGGTATCATATATTCTGTTATTTTCATCTAATTTTGGAAAAATAAAAAGTGTATCTGCTGCATTGGACGAAGTTGCTAATATCCCTAAAGAGGTCCACTCAAGTCTAAAAACATTCTGAATCCGAATTTTTTAATATTTTTGGCATTATTATTCAGCCTTGTAGCAAGGATAAGCTTTAAAACTATTGTGCATAGTATCTGAAACATGAAATCACACCCAAGGGCCACGTACAGAGAAAAATAGAATGGCGTATATTTCTCTCTTTAAGTAATTTAAGACCTGTGAGAGCGTATAGGTAGTTAGGAACCAGTGTCATAAAAATGGAAGAATTCGTTTAGAAAAAAAAAACAAAAACAAAAACACCATTTACATTACTGTTACGTGTCTCGTGCAACAAAAAATGCAGCCTTTTCTAGTCCATTGCAGGACAAAGGCCTCAGACATATATTTATTTATGTCTGGGGTTTAGCCAGTTTTCATCACCACGCTAGCCACTAGGGATTGGTGATGGTGGGAGATTTTCGTCTGATCGCTCACGGCAAACCAACCTAATAGGTGTGGCCCTGACTAGTACAAGTTTGGTAACTATGGCGATACACAAACCCTTTCACCAAATCAAAAGTGCAATATACTACAGAGCTTCAATACCTCAAAAAGAGAAGAGTAATTGAATTTGTAATACTACTAATACAATCTAGAAATAGCAATATGAAATGACAAACCACCTCAAGAAAAGCGGGTGGGTAAGTTTTTGTAATATATCTCTCGAATGGCCAAACGTTTTAGAAATATTAATTGTGTGACTTCCTATAGAAAACTGAACTTTTTGTAGATATTGACAGTGTCTTGGACTGTTTTTTTTTTTTTTTTTTTTTTTTTTTTTTAACAAAAACTTTGCTTTCATCCACGAGATGTTAATCATCTGAAGTATATCGCCAAATAGATATTCCAAGTTAAAACAGAATCGTTGTTTTGATTTTCATATAAGACACTTGACATACAGACAGAAAAACAACTAAAACAACATAACTTGCCGGTGGTAATGAGATCCAAAGATCGAGTTTTTTTTTTTTTTTTTTTTTTTAATAAATGATTTTAGAAACGTTCGTTAAAACTGTATCCAAAAGACGACTCGGTGTGTCTCGGTTTCTACTATGAAGACTGAATGAAGATCGAGGCAAGACATGGATTGAATGTTGTAGTTTGATATTAGTAAGGTCCCAAAAAGTAAACCGGTTATAGAAACAAGATGAAATTTCCTGAGTTTCTATAAAATAGAGAACAAAGGCTATGTATTTTGAGTTTTTATTATATACCTTTGGCCTGTGGCAATTGCAATCGAGAAGTCTGAATTTAATAGAATTGCCATTTTATACCGTTCGAGCCATCAGACGTACTAGAAACGGAGTTTAAGGGAAATATTAGAAACAGAATTTAAGGGAAGTATTAGAAACAGAATTTAAGGGAAATATTAGAAACAGAATTTAAGGGAAATATTAGAAACATAATTTAAGGAAAATATTAGAAACAGAATTTAAGGGAAATATTAGAAACAGAATTTAAGGGAAATATTAGTAACAGAATTTAAGGAAAATATTAGAAACAGAATTTAAGGGAAATATTAGAGACAGAATTTAAGGGAAATATTAGAAACAGAATTTAAGGGAAATATTAGAAACAGAATTTAAGGGAAATATTAGAGACAGAATTTAAGGGAAATATTAGAAACAATTTAAGGCAGATTTCCGGACAGTCAAATTCATCACCGAATCTGTAAATATAAGATGAATATATTTTATGTCGTCTTGTCCTTGACTGATACTAGAATTAAGCTAGATATATAACGAATTTTTGACTACAAGATCACTCAGTAATACTGATATCAGATATTTCAAATTAATTTCGAATCATCATATCATAGATACTGGAAACTAGAACTCGCTGATTTATAGGAAATCATTACGTCTATCAGCGGTATTTAGAACATAAGCATCATTTGTATTTCAGATCTTCATTTCAATAAAGATATCTGGAATAATACGAATTTCCGGCGAAGACATCCAACAGGGATTTTGGAAAAAAATCCTTCATATTAAAGGTTAAAGGTGTCTGGTTTGAGTTCCAGTTCCATCAGGATAGATACTCACCAGAACGTTAGCCGGGCAAGCCCAATCTCCCACTGTGGTGCCCTACCAGTTACCACAGCAGTGTCCTCCCCAGTAAACAGCTTAAACTCACGGTCCCGGGCGGGAATCGATCTGCTGCCATGCGAATGCTAGGCAAACTCGTTACCACTGTACTAGCCAGGAGGCTTAATAATATATAAGTGCTGTCAAGTATATCTCAGGCACACCAATAATATCAGAAGCATTAAATGTCAAAGAGATTTTGAACTATCAAGATTATAAGAGAGGTCAATATTTCAGAGCTGTTAGGTGTATTAGAAATAATTTAAAGAGAGACTTCTTAAGATTTACTTCGAAGTATCCAGTCATAAGATAGAACCATGAAAAATTAGTGTTATTTCCCTCCAACGTATTTCAGAGACACTGAAAATGTAGGGAATACCAAGGTATTGTAGACCATTGCCTCCATCAGGATATAGGAAAGAGAAAGCCATGTAAAAAATATTATAAGTAAATATTGTAACAATTTTACAAACGTCTTACTAAGAAAATGCAATTATTTTTTCCTAATCAATGTGTATTAAATTAGTGTATCATTTTATAACATGATATGCAAACACAGGAACGGGCAAGCAGATTTTACGTCTGTCTATGATCTACAGAATGAATGGAGAAATTTATAAAATATCTTGATTTCCTCTCTTCAATGTATTAGCATTACTGGTAAAATATCAATACAATACTACTGCATTGCAGGTATATTCGAAAAAGAACTCGCCTGCAAATTTTTGCATTCGAGCGTACATTTTACCTGAACATAAGTGTGCATGGGAAAACCTTATTGCCTAACATACCTAATCAATTTCAATATCATGCCGTCTGATTGTGAAGTGATAATGACGAGCCAAATGACAGAAACGTCTATACGTTGACGTCAATGCATGCATCTACAACCACGTGTTGTAAGGTCTTTTGGAATTTAAGTTGAATCCTATTCATTTCATGGGAACGGTTTTGCTCGCTTGCTGAATATCTGTGAGCGCTGGTATTTCCAAATGTCCGTTTGATGATGATAACATTTCCGAGGGAACAGTTTTAATATTACCAATTGGACGCGGAAGATGAAGAAGTGAATGAACTTTTCCAATTCTCCTTTACTCTCTCTCTCTCTCTCTCTCTCTCTCTCTCTCTCTCTCTCTCTGGTGTTTAACGATTGCAAGTAAAGGTGAGGATGAAGTTTCTAGACGATTTTAGGTAAAGTTCGATTCGAAGGAAGGATCAGTTTAAAGGTTTAAGGTTTAAAGGTCACTTATAAATGGCAGACGCAAGGGATAGGGACAATGTCCTAGACTAGAGACACACAATATGTTATTATTATTATTATTATTATTATTATTATTATTATTATTATTATTATTATTAACTCAGCTACAACCATGGTTGGAAAAGCAGGATGCTATAAGCCCAAGAGCTCCAACGGGAAAAAATAGCCCAGTGAGCAAAGGAAATAGAGGAATAAATAAACTACAAGAGAAGAAATTATCAATTGAAATTAAATATTTTAGGAAAACTAAGAACATTCAAACATCTTTCATATATAAACTCTAAGCAGAGACTTTGTCCACCTGTTCATCATAAAAACATTCGCTGAAATTTGAACTTTTGATGTTCCACAGATTCATCCACCTGATTAGAAATATAATTCCACAACCTTGTTACAGCTGGAATAAAAGTTCTAGAATTCTCTTTTGTGTTGAACATTATGATGGAGAAGGCATGACTATAAGAATTAACTGTACACATAATATAATTAGCAGTATGGTACTCCCTGGAAAGATCTGAATGCAAAGGATGGTCAGAATTACGAAAAATCTTATGCCACATGCATAACGAACCAATTGAACGACAGTGCCAGAGATTAATTTCTAGATCAGAAATAAGTTTATGAGACTGTAAATTTCTCTCTAACAAATCAAGATGAGATTGAGCAGCTGAAACACTCCAGAATAGATTGATTACCGAAAATCTTAAAAGTTGTTCTCAATAAACCCCCTTTTTTTGTGTGTGTGCTATTGAAGAAGAGACAGTCTGAATGCGTTCCTCAAAAGTAAAGCCCTCTCTCCACTCAGGGAGGATCAGGCAATGGCTGCTGATGACTCAGCAGGTAGACCTATAGGCTCCCCTGATCGGCCCCCTTTCATCATTTCGCTCACAAGGATGTTGAGGTTGCAGATATTACAAGAAATTATCGACCTTGAATGGGTCTCGAACCCGAGATAGGTAGAACGCTTGGCAGGGACGTTTCCAATAGGCCATCATAAGTAAAATTGAATTATACCTATTGCCCCTGATATATATGAAAAAAAAAAAACGAATGGAATATATTACAGTTTCTTACATAAGCAGGCTATAAACCTTTTGAAATCTATTTTGTAGTCAGTCAAACCACGATAGTTATGGAGCAGTTAGTTGACAGTGATTTTACCTTCCAAATCTCCATATAGAGGAAAGTTTATAATTATTATTAATAACATGATTTTATTCAAGATATTTTTTCAATTAAATCTGATTATTTGTTGCCTGTTCCTTCAACTATTTTTCCAGTTCCTACAAGCTTCTGTCTCTCACCCCCCATAGATTATTCTTGCACATATAACATTTATTATCATACTTTGCTCAAGTTATGTGCCAAATGGAAGAGGTTCTTAAGTCTTCCTGAGCGTAAGCTGCTCATGTTAATTGTTCGAAAAAGATAAAGAGAGGGGATGGAAAATTATACATTTTTTTTGCTTGCTTTATGTGGTTTTAGATCTTTAGAAGCTGTTATTTTGCTTGGTAATTGATAAATTTGGGTTTCAGTAAATAATTTGAACTGTGACATCAAGTTTATTTGAACGTTGTCCTACCGGTGTTTTATTAGTACATTTTGGCTACTCGAAAAAAAAAGCCCTGGAAATGTATCTAGAATCCCTTTTATTTTCAGTTTGAAATTTCAACTTCAGTAGGAATGTAGGAAAGTAGATCTTTCCCAGCGATATCCATAGATTAAAGGGTCGGTTGCCTGATGCGTTCTCTTCAATGACTTCTATCAAAGGTATCCTCTTCCACCAAACTTCTTCTCTCCATATCATCCTTCACCTTATCTCGCCATTTAATTCTCTGCCTCCCTCTCCATTTTCTTCCCCCTAACAGGTTTTTCCCTAGCCCTCATTACTCCCATCTCATCACATATCTATTTTGGGCACCACAATAGATATTTGATTTATTTGGGGTAGAAAGATTTATCATAATTCAATTTCCATCTGGTTCTTTTTAGAAGAATAGTTGGTCTGATATTAAAAGCTATTTGTTGCTTTTGAATTAAAAATGAGTTTGCTTGTTTTGAAATTTGTGTTTATATGCTTTTCATTACGAAAACTGTGATAGTGAGGCTGAGCTATATCTATGTGCTGCTATTCAAGCATTCTCCAGTCATGTAGCAATACTTTGTTCTCTAGAAATATTTTGTGTGAATATTTATACATTTCCTATTTCGTAAAATCCTTTCCTGGAATATAAATATAATTCCATAAAAATTCTTACTGGTATATATATTTTTTTTAGTCGAAGGCAGAAGTTTGGAAATCCGTTTTCTTCCTTTTTATTCACTTTTTTTTTTATTCTATCTCTTACTTTTAGCGAAGTCTAGAGAACTTTTCAGGTTAAAATTGAATTAGCTTGAAGTTTGTTTTTAACTTTTAAAGCTTTTAAGTGAATTGCGTCAATTTAAAGAAATGTCTTTTGCTGCATATCGAGCAAGTAATGAACATTTTTTAGAACTTATTGGTTTCTTATTTTCACTGTAATTGAAGCTCTGCTAAAGACTCAAGGATGTATTTAAACGTTCCTTTAAATTTTGTATCCACATATGTTTGTATTTTCGTGGAATTGTTTGCCGTGAGTAGCAAGCGAGTTCTGTACTTTATAGTTTTATTCCTCTTAATAGTGATTCATCAGATTTTTTACATAAGGATAAAAGCCTTTACCATATATATATATATATATATATATATATATATATATATATATTTGGTGGGGAAAGGACCGGTGGCAAGCTTGCATTCATAGGTGCAAGTGCCAACACTGATATTATAGAAGCATCGCAAAAATTTACTTTGAAAGTAGAAAAACTGTTAAATTCCAATAAACTACTAAAGAAAAAAAAAATTTCTCTCTCTCTCTCTCTCTCTCTCTCTCACTCTCTCTCTCTCTCTCTCTCTCTCTCTCTCTCTCTCTCTCCATATGACAGAAGCGTAGGTATTGGTCGTAGGTATTAAATTGAAATTGTTATATACCGGATCAGAGGAGCGCAAAAGTTTCTAGGCACACAAAATGTCTAGATAGTTATTTCTAGCAATCTTTTGTGATGTTCACAGTCATGTCAAATTAGGAAAGATTCTAATAGCAGATCGTCGTTATGAATTAAATGCCAGTAAAATCAGTGAGAAATACGTGAATGTTATCAACATGGGATTTATAATAACTTAATAACAAAGGTCATACGAATCTTGTAAATTTATCACACTGTTATTATTATTATTGAAGATACAAATCCTGTTTATACTTGTATTGTTGAT
This sequence comes from Palaemon carinicauda, assembly GCF_036898095.1. Classification (NCBI taxonomy): domain Eukaryota; kingdom Metazoa; phylum Arthropoda; class Malacostraca; order Decapoda; family Palaemonidae; genus Palaemon; species Palaemon carinicauda. The sequence goes on from NC_090768.1 coordinate 6,884,820, forward strand.
ATTAAAAGTGTGTAGGTTTTTTTTTGTTTTTTTTGCGCAACGCTTTCTACAGGATTATTTATTTAAATTTTTATCTTGCATTATCACTCCTACTTCAAGGATATTCATCTTTGTAATGTCTCTTCAAAATACATTATTAAGAGTGTTTTTCCTTCCATTTCTTTCTGAACTTAGGGCTAGTCATATGTTGATTGCCAGATGTGCCAGATGGTACAATTGTTAAAAAGCAAAGCTTAATTTACTTGCATATATTTAATGCATTTTGTTTTCATCCTATAAGTGAATTCCAACAATTCAAGTTGTTTATCTTTTATTGCGTTTCAGTACTCTCTCTCTCTCTCTCTCTCTCTCTCTCTCTCTCTCTCTCTCTCTCTCTCTCAGGAAGTTTTAAACGCCCTTTTTCTATTAAAATAATGATTCAGATGGTTTTCGCTTACGTTTTCTGCATTGTGTTCGTATCGACACTACGCTGAATACTACAGTTCTTTATGAAAACCAACATTACGTTTTCTTAACCGTTCAAACTGTGGAATTTTATACTTTTTTTTTTATTGTGCTCTAATTTTTTTTTTCATACCAAGAAAAAGGAAATTTCAATGATAGGTTTTTACCTTTTGTACGACTTTGGAATTCTACTCATGCGTCCGTGTTCCTCGTTTCGTTTGAGTTGTAGATCTATTGCCTGCTGCGTTGTTTAGCCCTTGCCTTTTTTCATTCTTTTCCTTTTCTCCGTCATGAGACCAAGAAGAACTAGAAGCTTTAAGTCTGATCCCCTTTCTCTGATTCTCTTTATCGATATAAGTAACGATTAAGAACTGAGATCTTTTGAGAGAGAGAGAGAGAGAGAGAGAGAGAGAGAGAGAGAGAGAGAGAGAGAGACTGTAATATAATTCTACCTCTTATATTGTCCACCCACTTGAATACAATAGAAAAAAAACGTAAAGCAAATCTAAGTCTTTCAGAGACATACTGAAATGACGGGCGAGACCTCTTAATAGATATGCGTGTCACGCCAAATACCAAAGCCTCATTCTAGTGGTAGGGTGGGGGGAGGGGGTTACGTTGTGCGGGTAGGGGGAAGGCTTGAGGGTGGAGGAGGACAGCGACGTGATGAGAGCCGGACAGGTGTCAATTATGATTGTCGTTGCCAGATATAATGGGAAGCAAAAGACAGGTGTTGATATGCCTTTACTGTTCATTTCGGTCGCCATGAGTATGGTTTCGAGGTAGGCATGAGATTCCTTGCATTTGGTTTGATTTGGTTTTTAGGTTTTCTTTTCGTGAATTGTAGAAATAAAGTTGTATTTGTATAGAGCTTGTCACTTAAGGGGAGGATTTACTTCTGTTTCTTAGTTTATTTATTTGTTTGTGAGCAACTTTACACTAAAACTATAGTACCGACATTGACCAAACATGGTAGTCATGTTAGATAAAGTCATCAAAGTACAAGTACGCAGTAGAACTTTGAAAATAATCGGAATGTTAAGTAAATGGCAATATTTTTTTAGTTTATTTCTTGTTTGTGAACAACATTACGCAAAGACCTTGCGAACTAATTTTATTGAAACTTGGCGGACATGTAGGTTATGATTCGAGGACAAATCCTTCAGATGTTGAAGAAAATACATTAGGAGGTATTCATAAAAATGAAGGACATCCTTGTAAGCATAAGGTAGAAGTACAAGGTAATTCTCTGAATCAAAAGGTAGAAGTATAAGCAAATATTTCTTTCCATATTCATAATGATTACCTTTTACTTGCGAGGATATCCTCCAAGCAGAAGTAAAAGGTTGACTCGTGTTTCGGGACCGCTTAGTTACATGTTGGAATTTGTAAGATTTCATTTGTGCTGTCAAGATAAGAAAGAGTTTAGTATTTATAATACGTATTTAATGCCCTGTTTTTACTTGTATTTAATTAAGTTTACGCATCAGAAAGAACACAGACGACGCCGGGCCCTCCCCAAAGCCTCGCTGGCAACATTTATCCCCCACCCCTTGCATTAGAAGTTCTTTGACCTCTTTTTAGCTCCCCCACCCCTTGCATTAGAAGTTCTTTGACCTCTTTTTAGCTCCCTCACCCCTTGCATTAGAAGTTCTTTGACCTCTTTTTAGCTCCCCCACCCCTTGCATTAGAAGTTCTTTGACATCTTTTTAGCTTCCACACCCCTTGCATTAGAAGTTCTTTGACCTCTTTTTAGCTCCCCCACCCCTTGCATTAGAAGTTCTTTGACATCTTTTTAGCTTCCACACCCCTTGCATTAGAAGTTCTTTGACCTCTTTTTAGCTCCCCCACCCCTTGCATTAGAAGTTCTTTGACCTCTTTTTAGCTCCCATATCCCTTGCATTAGAAGTTCTTTGACATCTTTTTAGCTCCCACACCCCTTGCATTAAAAGTTCTTTGACCTCTTTTTAGCTCCCCCACCCCTTGCATTAGAAGTTCTTTGACATCTTTTTAGCTTCCACACCCCTTGCATTAGAAGTTCTTTGACCTCTTTTTAGCTCCCACACCCTTGCATTAGAAGTTTTTTTTTTACCTCTTTTTAGCTCCCACACCCCTTGCATTAGAAGTTCTTTGACCTCTTTTTTAGCTCCCCCACCCCTTGCATTAGAAGTTCTTTGGCCTCTTTTTAGCTCCCACACCCCTTGCATTAGAAGTTCTTTGACCTCTTTTTTTAGCTCCCCCACCCTTTTGCATTAGAAGTTCTGTGACCTCTTTTTAGCTCCCACACCCCTTGCATTAGAAGTTCTTTGACCTCTTTTTAGCTCCCACACCCCTTGCATTAGAAGTTTTTTTTACCTTTTTTTAGCTCCCACACCCCTTGCATTAGAAGTTCTTTGACCTCTTTTTAGCTCCCCCACTCCTTGCATTAGAAGTTCTTTGACCTCTTTTTAGCTCCCACACCCCTTGCATTAGAAGTTCTTTGACCTCTTTTTAGCTCCCACACCCCTTTCATTAGAAGTTCTTTGACCTCTTTTTAGCTCCCACACCCCTTGCATTAGAAGTTCTTTGACCTCATTTTAGCTCCCACACCCCTTGCTTAGAAGTTCTTTGACCTCTTTTTAGCTCCCACACCCCTTGCATTAGAAGTTCTTTGACCTGTTTTTAGCTCCCACACCCCTTGCATTAGAAGTTCTTTGACCTCTTTTTAGCTCCCCCACCCCTTGTATTAGAAGTTCTTTGACCTTTTTTAGCTCCCCCACCCCTTGCATTAGAAGTTCTTTGACCTCTTTTTAGCTCCCACACCCCTTGCATTAGAAGTTTTTTTACCTCTTTTTAGCTCCCCCACCCCTTGCATTAGAAGTTCTTTGACCTCTTTTTAGCTCCCACACCCCAGGCATTAGAAGTTTTTTTACCTCTTTTTAGCTCCCCCACCCCTTGCATTAGCAGTTCTTTGACCTCTTTTTAGCTCCCACACCCCTTGCTTAGAAGTTCTTTGACCTGTTTTTAGCTCCCACACCCCTTGCATTAGAAGTTCTTTGACCTCTTTTTAGCTCCCACACCCCTTGCATTAGAAGTTCTTTGACCTCTTTTTAGCTCTCCCACCCCTTGCATTAGAAGTTCTTTGACCTCTTTTTAGCTCCCTCACCCCTTTCATTAGAAGTTCTTTGACCTGTTTTTAGCTCCCACACTCCTTGCATTAGAAGTTCTTTGACCTCTTTTTAGCTCCCTCACCCCTTGCATTAGAAGTTCTTTGACCTCTTTTTAGCTCCCACACTCCTTGCATTAGAAGTTCTTTGACCTCTTTTTAGCTCCCCCACCCCTTGCATTAGAAGTTCTTTGACCTCTTTTTAGCTCTCCCACCCCTTGCATTAGAAGTTCTTTGATCTCTTTTTAGCTCCCACACCCCTTGCATTAGAAGTTCTTTTATCCCTTTTTAGCTCCCAAATCCCTTGCATTAGAAATTCTTTGACCTGTTTTTAGTTCCCACACCCCTTGCATTAGAAGTTCTTTGACCTCTTTTTAGCTCCCCCACCCCTTGCATTAGAAGATCTTTGACCTCTTTTTAACTCCCACATCCCTTGCATTAGAAGTTCTTTGACCTCTTTTTAGCTCTCACACCTCTAG
>NC_090768.1:6893887-6898887 GCF_036898095.1 Palaemon carinicauda
AAAAACCTCTATAATCATTCCAGCCTTATGTTTAAACAGACCTCTATAATCATTCCAGCACTATGTTTAGAAAAAACCTCTATAATCATTCCAGCCTTATGTTTAAACAGATCTCTATAATCATTCCAGCACAATTTTTTTTAGAAAAAAAGACCTCTATAATCATTCCAGCACTATTTTTTTTTTTTTAGAAAAAAGACCTCTATAATCATTCCAGCACTATTTTTAGAAAAAATAACTCTATAATCATTTCAGTACTATTTTTAGAAAAGACCTCTATAATCATTCCAGCACAATTTTTTTTTTAGAAAAAAAGACCTCTATAATCATTCCAGCACTATTTTTTTTTTAGAAAAAAGACCTCTATAATCATTCCAGCACTATTTTTAGAAAAAAATAACTCTATAATCATTTCAGTACTATTTTTAGAAAAGACCTCTATAATCATTCCAGCACTATTTTTAGAAAAAAAAAAACCTCTATAATCATTACAGCACCATTTTTCGAAAAAAACTCTATAATTATTCCAGCACTATTTTTAGAAAATAACCTCTATAATCATACTAGCCTTATGTTTAAACAGACCTCTATAATCATTCCAGCACTATTTTTAGAAAAAAAGACCTCTATAATCATTCCAGCAGCGTGTTGCCATTTACCACTTGGAATCAAGCTGATGAATCTAGTGTGATAGCATCCAATACCTGTATCTCTGGAACGCTACGAAAAATACTCCCACCATTTCCACCTTCATCTGCCGCCAAAGGTTTTTCTCACCCCTCTTTTACTCTTCCCCTCTCTATCTCTCGTCCCTTACATTCCCCCACCATTTTTAAATCTCTCTACTTGCTTTTTCCCCCCGTTCATTTTTCGTGCCTAATTTTACAGACGGAATGAAAACTGTTTGAATTAGATGTTCGGAATTTTATTTTCGATTCGATATTTTCCTTTATTTTACTTTCTGTTCCGTTCGCTGTGCGCTTTGCCTTTAACAGTTTTTTTCTTTTCTTTTTTTTCTTTTTTGTACTCTAACTGGTCTCTAACAGCTACACTTCATTCTAACATGTCGAACATGTTGGTACCTTTTCCTTTTTCAATTTTAAACGGTATGTATATAAATATATATATATATATATATATATATATATATATATATATATATATGTATATATATATATATACACATATATATGTGTGTATAAATATACATATATATATGTATATATATATGTGTGTTTGTATATATATATATATATATATATATATATATATATATATAGAATTTATATCTGATTGTATGTAAATAAACGTGTATATATATATATATATATATATATATATATATATATATATATATATATATACATATATATGTATATATATATATATTGTTTGTTTATATATACATACATACATACATACACACACACACACACACACACACACACACACACACTTTCTGAGTGTGGATACCTTAACGTGGCGAAATGATTTGTGTATTGTCATGATTAGCAAAGCTGTTCTTGTCAGGGCTACCCATACTAGGCTGGTAAGCTCTGAGCGATCAGACGAAAATCTCCCACCATCACCAGACCACACTGGCCAGTGTGGTGATGAAAACTGGCTAAATCTCGGACATGAATTGACCTATCTGAGGCCTTTGTCCTGCAGTGGACTATAAACGGTCGTTTTTGTTGTTGTTGTTGTTGTTGTCGTGTGTGTATATATATAATATATATATATATATATATATATATATATATATATGTGATAAAGTTTTGCACATTTAGACGTGTTTTTCCATATTCAAATAAGCCATATATTTTTGATACATTAATGTCTGGATTCTCTTAACGACCTCGGGATCAGAGCCCCAGGCGAAATCACACAAAGACAAGAGCTTGTGACCGGCTGGGAATCGAACCCTGGTCCGGCAAGCTTATATAAACAGTGACTACCACTTGGCCACGAAGAAATGTATCAAAAATATATGGCTTATTTGAATATATATATATATATATATATATATATATATATATATATATATATATATATATATATATATATATATACACACACATATTGAATGTGAATTATTTACTCGTTACATGTGATCTCTCTCTCTCTCTCTCTCTCTCTCTCTCTCTCTCTCTCTCTCTCTCTTTACTTAAAATCTCGAATTTACTGTTTACTCTGCCACAAAGCAAGATTTACATTAGGCGCGATTCTAATGGCGTGTTAACATGGGAGTTGATTAATTAAGTGCCGTGAATGGACTCCGTGGCGATGGCCGGCCATCCATGAATATCCAATCAGTGATACACCTGGATAACCTTTTCTATGCACTGCCGGTGGAACTCATTGATAGGCATCTAATAGGGCCTGAGGTTTTTTTTCGCCTCGGTGGCTTCGCTTAAATGGAATCAAATGAAAAGAATCGAACCCAATTATTATTTCAAGAGGTAGGTTTTTATTCGCACTGGTTTGATACGCTGGTTTTTTTTCTTTGGACACTTTAAACTGGGTGGGTTTTATTCGCATTTAAAACTGGGATTTTGCTTGCTCTGGAAATGCAAAGATGCTAAATCTTGGAGATAAGGGCAATATGTTAGCAGGCTAAATTGATAGATTGAAAAAAAAGAAAAAAGAAAAAAAACAATTTGCAGGGTAACTTAATAGATCGTGGTAGAAAGACAATTTATTGCCTGACTAACTTGATAGATCCTGCAAAAAAAAAAGAAAAAAAAAAAGAAAAAAAAAAAACCCTAGATAGATCCTGGTAAAAATCAATTTGTTAACTAGCTAACTTGATAGATCCTGGTAAAGAAAATGTTTGCAGGCTAACTTGATACTTCCTGGTAAAAAAAGAAAAAAATAGTTTGGTAACTTGATAGATCCTGGTAAAGAAAATGTTTGCAGGCTAACTTGATGCTTCCTGGTAAAAAAAAAAAAATAACATGCTAACTTGATAGATTCTGGAAAAAAGTTGTTAGCAGGCTAACGTAATATATCTTGGTAAAAAAATGAATAAGCTCGCTAACTTTATAGGTCCGGGTAAAATATTTGTTAGCAGGCCAACTTCATAAATCCTGGTAAAAAAAATAGCAGTCTAACTTGATAGATCCAGGTAAAGAAAAATATTATAGAGCATGCTAACCTGATAAATCCAGGTAAAAATAATTATTAGCAGGCTAACTTGATTTATCCTTGTAAAAAATGCTAGCATGATTACTTGACAGATAGTGGTAAAATATTTGTTAGCAGGCTAACTTGATAGATTCTGGTAAAAAAGACAATTTGTTAACATGCTAACTTGATAGATCCTGGTAAAATCATTGTGAATGTCTTGCTGGGAACTGGTAAAACTAAAGATGTCAGTATGATGAAATTGACGTGTTTACACAAACAGAGAAAAGCAGGAAATCACAAGTAAAGCCGTTTATTTGATATATATTGTATTTTGATTTTTTTTATAGATTTGCGAAAGAATGTTTGAAGGGGATGGAAAGAGTTGTTATTATAGGAAACTTATGAGAGAGAGAGAGAGAGAGAGAGAGAGAGAGAGAGAGAGAGAGAGAGAGAGAGAGAGAGAGAGAGAGGTCTATTCTACCTATAACAGTACTTTGGTACCATTTGTTCATTTATTCTCATTTTGTAATGACCAGAAAAAAAATAGTCTATTTTTTTCTATAATTATTAATTTATGAAGGCGTGAATTAATTCAATTGAGGATGGTGCTAATGGAGAACTCTTGTAATCGCAATCCCAGAGAGACATAGGTTCGCTACCGATAAAATCCGAGGCAATTAGCATGACAAAGGTCCCTTTCCGCCGGAGTTGAAAGAAATAGAAAAAAAGTTTCACAGGACACATAAAACATATTCCAGGATGTTTTAGACATCGAAAATGTGTTGTCTCTCTCTCTCTCTCTCTCTCTCTCTCTCTCTCTCTCTCTCTCTCTCTCTCTCTCTCTCTCTCTCTCTCTCAATGTTTAAGCTAACTCGCTCTATCCAAAAACAAATGGAGTCTCCATTGATAGAATAAAAAGTCTTTGAAACATCCAAACTCCTTGGAGCATCTCTCTCTCTCTCTCTCTCTCTCTCTCTCTCTCTCTCTCTCTCTCTCTCTCTCTCTCTCTCATACTTTCAGCGGATGTAGTGAACAGTGGCAAGGTAAACAAATTCAAGAATAAGTTAGACAAGATCATATAGACACTAGCAAACTAATTCAATCTACCATGGACTAAAAAGTCTTGGAGATATCCAAAATCCTTGTAACACACACACACACACACACACACACACACTCTCTCTCTCTCTCTCTCTCTCTCTCTCTCTCTCTCTCTCTCTCTCTCTCTCAGCGAAATAAAAATAATTAAGCTATCCCTCAGGCTTATCTCCACAATAAAGCAGCTTTTTCTCAGATTTTTGTTTTGTTGCTGTATATTATCACTGTTAAAGACCACATTATTTAGGGTTAAAACTGCCTAATTTACGAGCTGTTTACATAAATTACAGTGATGTTTTATGCCCCCCCCCAAAAAAAAAAAAAATTGGCAAAACGATATTTCCATTGCGCAACACTGAATTATCTGGGAATATTACAAAGAGAATTTATTTATGTTAGACGATATTCATGATTTAATTTTTTTTTTTTATCATGTTGAGAGTAATATGCATAATGAACAACGACAAATGCAGCGGTTTCTAGTTCACTGCAAGACAAAGGCCTCAGTCATGTTGTTCATGTCAAGGGTTTGGCCAGTTTTCATCACCACGCTGGCCAGTGGGGATTGGTGATGATGGAAGATTTTCGTCTGATCGCTCACAGCAAACCAACCTAGTATAGGTTCCCTGATTAAGGCGATACGTTAAGGTATCCCCACTCAGAAAGGGTACATATTGAAGTGGATTATTGAATATAGGTGTAAAATATTTCAGATTTTTCCTAAGCATGGTAAATTATTGAGAAAAAAGCCAACTGATGATATTTATCTTAAA
>NC_090768.1:6901387-6903887 GCF_036898095.1 Palaemon carinicauda
TAGTAACAACATTGAAATAAATATTTTCTATATAAACTATAAAAACTTGGACAAAACAATAGGAAGAGAAAAAAGATATAACAGTGTGCCCGAGTGTACCTTAAGCAAGGGAACTCTAACCCAAGACAGTGGAAGACCATGGTACAGAGGTTATAGCACTACCCAAGACTTAGAGAACAATGGTTTGATTTTGGAGTGTCCTCCTAGAAGAGCTTCTTACCAAAGCTAAAGAGTCTCCTCTACCCTTACCAAGAGGAAAGTAGCCACTGAGCAATTACAGTGCTGTAGTTAACCCCTTGGGCGAAGAAGAAATGTTTGATAATCCCAGTGTTGTCAGTTGTATGAGGACAGAGGAGAATATGTAAAGATGAGTCCAGACTATTCGGTGTATGTGTAGGCAAAGGGAAAATGAACCGTAACCAGGATGAAGGATCCAATGTAGTACTGTCTGACCAGTCAAAGGAGCCCATAACTCTCTAGTGGTAGTATCTCAACGGGTGGCTGGTGCCCTGGCCAACCTACTACCCGGAAAGGGTTATAGCTGGATAATGCAGGAACTTAGGATTCACTCTTCTATATGCAAAATTAACTTGCTTCCGATCTTAATTTAAAACTAGAGTTGTGTCAATTAGGTATGGAGATGAACATCAGAAAAGCCAGTGTTTCGTGAATCGGCCAGTTTTACACCGTGCATCTACTTCACTCTTCTTGTGCATTAGTTTCTCTTAGGCTAAAGATACTTGACTATTCATTAAAACTTCAAGTCGACCTTTTATTTCCCTCTATGGGATTATGTCATCTTATACAACTAGTGAATGTTGTTCTTAAGACGTTCAGTTGTTAATGATCCATCATATAATATTACGGTCTATCCTTGAAGGATTATTTTTAATTTTTTTCATAATGTCAGCTTTATCTTAGAGTGTTTAGATTTGTTTTCCTCAGAAATAAAAATGGAAACTTCTGACTGTCATTAGAACACTTGTTTTATCGTATTTAAATTACAAGGCTCTATTTAGGGGATACCTTGACGTGGTGAAAGGGTTTGTGTATCGAAATGACACCCATACTAGGTTGATTTGATGTAAGCGATTAGACAAAAGCCTCTCACCTTCACCAATCCACACTAGCCAGCGTGGTGATGAAAATTGGCCAATCTCCAGACATAAATAAATTCATGTCTGAGGCCTTTTATCCTACAGTGGACTAGAAACGGCTGCATTTGTTGTTGTTGTAAAGTATTACTTATCTTGGACAGGATTAGTGCTCTTATTCAGGAGAAGATATAGGTTAGCACAAAACATTGTTCAAGTGGCTAGTTGCCTTGATCGAATACCGATGTCAATTTTCAGGATAGGAAAATCTCTCACCACCTCTGGAACTTGAGGGTTAACAATCATCTATCTTGCTCCCACCACCTCTAGAACTTGAGTGTTAGAAATCATCTTGCTCCCACCACCTCTAGAACTTGGGGGTTAGCAATCATCTCGCTACCACCACTTCTGGAATTTGAGTGTTAGCAATCATCTTGCCCCACCACCTCAAGAACTTGAGGATTATCATTCATCTCGCTCCAACCAACCCAGGAACTCGAGTGTTAGCAATCATCTTGTTCCTATCACCTGAGGAACTTTAGGGTTAGCAATTATCTTGCTCTCGCCACCTCTAGAACTGTGAAGTTATCTATCATCTTGCTACCACCACCTCAGGAACTTGAAAGTTAGCAATCTGCTTTTTCCCACCATTTCTGGAACTTGTGTTAGTAATCATCTTGCTCACCTATTATTCTTATTATCATTATTACTTGTTAGGCTACAACCCTAGTTGGAAAAGCAGGATGCTATAAGCCCAGGGGCTACAACAGAAAAATAGCTCAGTGAGGAAAGGAAAAAATGAAGATAAAATATTTTATGAGGAGTAACAACATTAAAATAAAAGCTCTAACAAAACAGGAGGAAGAGAAATAAGAAAAAATAGTGTGCTTGAGTGTAACCTAAACCAAGAGAACTTTAACCCAAAACAGTGGAAGACCATGGTACAGAGGCTATGGCAGTACCCAAGACTAGAGAACAATGGTTTGATTTTGGAGTGTCCCTCTCCTAGAAGAGCTGCTTACCATAGCTAAAGAATCTCTTCTACCCTTACCAAGAGGGAACTGGCCACTGAACATTTACAGTGCAGTAACCCCTTGAGTGAAGAAGAATTGTTTGGTAATCTTTATTGTCAGGTGTATGAGGACAGAGGAGAATATGTAAAGAATAGGCTAGACTATTCAGTGTGTGTGTTTAGGCAAAGGGAATATGAACTGTAACCAGAGAGAAGAATCCAATGTAGTACTATCTGTCCAGTATTAAGACCCCATAACTCTCTAGTGGTAGTATCTCAACGGGTGGCTGGTGCCCTGGCCAACCTACTACTTCTGGAAGTTGAGGGTTTCCAATTATCCTACTCCCATCACCTCTGAAACTTGAGGGTTATCTATCATCTCGTTCCCACCACT
>NC_090768.1:6913887-6923887 GCF_036898095.1 Palaemon carinicauda
ATATATATATATATGTATATATAAGTATATATATATATATATATATATATATATATATATATATGTATATTTAAGTATATATATATATATATATATATATATATATATATATATTATATATATATATAGATATATATATATATACATATATATGTATACAGTATATTTATTTGTTTATTTATTTATTCACTTTCGGTCCCGCTTTGTGGCAAGAGGGGTGGGAAGGGTTTGAATCTGCGTGTGTATGTATGTGTGTATTTATCTAGTCGTCCTTTTTTGAGGGGTCATGTACACTAGTATTTCATAAATAAGCAAGTTCTTTGGATATTGTAATCAGCACCTTTACCCTCATATAGGCAAATATGAATTTCCCTGTTTTGTTCCAAAACTTGCTATAAGACAAATTTACTGTCTTTAAAGCTCAGTTTACGATTCTCCTTTTCCTTTTGAATGACCAATAATTTTATTGATACATTTTTATACATACATTTTATCATCGTTGGCTGAAGACTTTGATATATCATCTTCATGCATCTTGCTGGATTAATTTCAACATTAAAGATGCAATATCTACTGTGTTTGGTCATTTAAATGCCGCCATTGTAATAACAATATCAGCTGGAGGTAAGGCCACTTTCTCCGTCATTGGATCAGATTAGAACAAAATTCAATTCTTAGGTTTTCCTTTTTTTTCTTTTCCAGTAATTAGAGAATTATCCCAGAAATTTAAGTAACTTTTCATGCTGACAACAAATGCAACCGTTTTTTAGTCCACTGCAGATGAAGGCCTCAGACATATTCCTAATCATGTATAAGGGCTGGCCATTTCATCACCATACCAGCCATTGTGAATTGGTGATAGTGGGAGACTAGTGTTATATATAAATATATATATATATATATATATATATATATATATATATATATATATATATATATATATATATATATATGAGAGGGGCAGAGACTGTTTATGGAAATTGAGCAATCTATGCTCGTAATTAATCACTCTGCACTGAATCCTGTATGGCGCAGTCATGTAATATGGAAGGATTCAGTGGTTCTTGGAAATTTAATCAGTTTCTCCTGGGAAACTTTGGTTAAGTCGGATACATTGGACTAATTTGCCCCTAGCTGGAATTGGAGGTTGTCCGATATATCTTGCCTTTGAACTGCTAATCACGTGGAAACTGGGAGAAGCTGTTGATGAAAGGAAGTCAATGCAATAAGGCTAAATTCCTTTGCGATGAAGTGAAGATTTTTTTTTTTTCTAGGTGAATCATTTGAAACTGTATTTTGCCTTAGGTTTTTGCTTTTACTGGTCGTCTTCATTTTCATTAAATGATGTTACTTACCCCTTTGATGGCAGATAGTTACTTTAGAAAAGTTAATTGATTGTGTATATAATCCATTATTTGCTCCTACCATATTGGCGATACACATTTTGTCTTACTGGTTTTCTATCAAGACATTTTTAATTCCTTCAGGTTTTTATACCAAAGACGAGATCATTGTAGAATAGAAAATAGAAGGCATATACTATCAAGACATTCTAATACCTTCCAATTTATTTCATACAACAGATTGGATGTCATTGTAGAATAGAAAATAGAAGGCATTTACTGTCAAGAAATTTTTAATGCCTTTAGATTTCTTTTCATACAACAGATTGGGTATCAATGTAGAATAGAAAATAGAGGAATTTACTGTCGAGACATTTTTAATGCCTTTAGGATTGTTTATTCAGCAGATTGGGTATCAATGTAGAATAGAAAATAGAGGAATTTACTGTCGAGACATTTTTAATGCCTTTAGGTTTGTTTATACAACAGATTGGGTATCAATGTAGGATAGGAAATAGAGGAATTTACTGTCGAGACATTTTTAATGCCTTTAGGATTGTTTATACAACAGATTGGGTATCAATGTAGAATAGAAAATAGAGGAATTTACTGTCGAGACATTTTTAATGCTTTTAGGTTTTTTAATACAACAGATTGGGTATCAATGTAGAATAGAAAATAGAGGAATTTACTGTCGAGACATTTATAATGCCTTTAGGTTTTTTTTATACAACAGATTTGGTATCAATGTAGGATAGGAAATAGAGGAATTTACTGTCGAGACATTTTTAATGCCTTTAGGTTTTTTTTTTTTATACAACAGATTGGGTATCAATGTAGGATAGAAAATAGAGGAATTTACTGTCGAGACATTTTTAATGCCTTTAGGTTTTTTTTATACAACAGATTGGGTATCAGTGTAGAATAGAAAATAGAGGAATTTACTGTCGAGACATTTTTAATGCCTTTAGATTTTTTTATACAACAGATTTGGTATCAATGTAGAATAGAAAATAGAGGAATTTACTGTCGAGACATTTATAATGCCTTTAGGTTTTTTTTTATACAACAGATTTGGTATCAATGTAGGATAGAAAATAGAGGAATTTACTGTCGAGACATTTTTAATGCCTTTAGGTTTTTTATACAACAGATTGGGTATCAATGTAAAATTGAAAATAGAGGAATTTACTGTAGAGACATTTTTAATGCCTTTAGGTTTTTTATACAACAGATTGGGTATCAATGTAAAATTGAAAATAGAGGAATTTACTGTAGAGACATTTTTAATGCCTTTAGGTTTTTTATACAACAGATTGGGTATCAATGTAGAATAGAAAATAGAATTCTTATACGATAACTAGTGTTAGGGAAATTAAATGAAAATAACTTTATGATAATATTACCTTGGCAACACCACGGAAGCTCTTGCAAGTAGCCATTCTTCTTAGAGTTTAACATGTTATCGTCTTTTGGTGATTAGATTTTCCTCAGAAATTTCCACTAGTTGGGTATAAACCTGTAAAGAAGAGTCTTAAGGTTAATGATGTTTATACTTTATTGGAAGTAGAAAATTACCCGAACTTCATTATAAAATGTTTTTAATTTTTCCTGTTTTGTGTTCCAGAAGGTAAACAAATGTGTTGAAGTAAATAAAATCAGGATTAGGTTAAAGAAAGCATTTCAGTCGATTGAATGAATTACATTGTTTACACTGATTGGCCAGGAAAAAAATATTGTTTTCTTTAGCGATTACCTATTTGTTATTTTTTCTGAGTTATCTATTTTCAGTTTCCCCTTGAAATTTTCAATCTTGATTTTCTGAAAGATGTATTTCATCTTTAATCAACCTTTATGGATTGATTATTTTGGAGCAACGTCTTGACATCGGAAAAGCAAAAACAATTTAAATTATTTCTTGCGAAGATCATGAAGTTTATTTATAGCTTATGGAAAATGAAGAAGGGGATGCTTAAAATGTCAGAGTTCAAGGTCAAAGAACAGCTATAAAAAGAACATTTGCAAGATTAAGAGCAAAGTAAGGTGCTTTTGTGATATTTAAAACAAGAAACACGGTAAAAGTCCAAAGATCGAGATGGTAATGTCAGGGGCCATTCTCTCTCTCTCACTCTCTCTCTCTCTCTCTCTCTCTCTCTCTCTCTCTCTCTCTCTCTCTCTCTCTCTAACTTCACGGCTGGTATTTTTAAAGTACTGTTGCTGTGTCGAAGGCATTTGTACATTGATATGTAGTTCATGTGTAGTGTCTTAAGATTTTTTTTTTCCTCCTCCAACAAGAAGTCGTTTAAACCTCAATATCGACAACTTTTGCTATTTTCACCAGCTGTTTAAACAGTTAACAGGACTTTAGTTGTTATTTTTCAAGAATGGTTGTCATACAATAACAAAATTCAGAAGTCTTCAAAATTCTGTCATGGTGTGACCAACATAACTTTTATGTTGTTTTGAAAGATTCACCATTCTTCATCTAACGTGTAAGCTTATGTGCGATGTCTGCCATGTGTTCATCATTTGTTGACTTTTATAACGCTATTTTACTATGTTATTTATGAGTCAATTTTACTCACTGTTGTTTTATTTTCTATTATTTGTTGTCTGTATTTCCATTTTGTTTATGGTTCTATCTTATATAATTTTCTATTTATGACTATATATTTTAGAATACCCAATGTAGAACTTGGAAATAAGGTATTTATTATTATTATTATTATTATTATTATTATTATTATTATTATTATTATTAAAAGGGAGAAGCATTGCGAGTTCCTATGGTTAAGGATGTCATGATATAATAATAATTATTATTATTATTATTATTATTATTATTATTATTATTATTACTTGCTAAGCTAAAACCCTAGTTAGAAAAGCAGGATGCTGTAAGCCTAAGGCTCCAACAGGGAATATATCCCAGTGAGAAAAGGAAACAAGGAAAAATAAAATATTCTAAGAACAGTAACAACATTAAAATAGATATTTTCTATATAAACCATAAAATTTAACAGAACAAGAGGAAAAGAAATATGATAGAATAGTGTGCCCGAGTGTACCCTAAAGCAATAGAACTCTAACCAAGACATTGGAAGACCATGATACAGAGGCTATGGCACTACCTAAGACTAGAGAACGATGGTTTAATTTTGGAGTGTCCTTCTCCTAGAAGAGCTGCCTACCATAGCTAAAGTCTCTTCTACCCATACCAAGAGGAAAGTAGCCACTGAACAATTACAGTGCAGTAGTTGACCCCTTTGGTGAAGAAGAATTGCTTTGTAATCTCAATGTTGTCAGGTATATTGAGACAGGAAAATATGGAAAGAATAGGCCAGGCTATTCGGCGTATGTGTAGGCAAAGGGAAAATAAAGCGTAACCAGAGAAAAGGATCCAGTGTAGTATTGTCTGGCCAGTCAAAGGATCCCATAACTCTCTAGCGGTAGTATCTCAACTGGAGCCACTATTTCCAAAAGGGATTACTTTATCAATTACTCTTTCTAATTACCGTCCCATGTGCCATTTCAGGGTATTCGTTGATAGTTTATCCTAGGGCTTGGTACTTAGTTGTAATTTGGGTACCCGATTTTTTACATTTTTAGTCGAATGCACTTTTTTTTTTTATCTAGCTATCTGGATATCCTTTAATAAAAAGTTTCCGGAATATGTATACCTCCAGTGAACCGAGAATTTGCAACTTCATATAATTTAAAGTTTCAAACCAATTACTCTTCTTTTGTTCCTGGTTAATGGATTTTCAGCGACCGCATTGATGGAATGGCCTAAGCGGAGATCCTACATCATTCGTAGGCCTAACCGCCTCCTCCGGAGCAAACTGACATATTCTATTAATTGTAGGTTTGCAGCATTTCGAAGTTTAAAAATGTGTTCTTTCTTCTTGTACAGCACTATCGAGGAAGGGGAAGACGCTTTTCAATGCAACTTTGGAATTTGACTTCGAGTTTTTATCCATTTCTAACAGCAATGAATATTTCCTCAATAGATTATTATTATTATCATTATTATTATTATTATTATTATTATTATTATTATTGTTATTATTATTATTATTGTTATTATTATTATTATTATTACTAGACAAGCTACAACCCTATTTGGAAATACAGGTTGTTATAAGCCCAAAGATTCCAATTGGATAAAATAGCCTAGTGAGGAAAGGAAACAAAGAACGCATGACAGATTTGAATAACTAAAGATAAGCACATTATTCGATTCCAGTAATATGCATATTAATGAGCAGAGTTTCCAAAGGGGATCTTTATTCCTAACGCTGCTCCATCTACGGCGGAATAGCTCCTCACCTACGTCAAAAGGGACGCCTTTATAGCGCTGGATGAGAGCGTTTCCTAATTCAAAATTATGCACACACTCTCCGCTAATGGAATAGTTGTGAATAGATTATATCTTTAAGCAGTATATTATTGTAAATATGGTTTTCAGCATTAAGCTGAAAAAGAAAACAGTACTGTGGTCAATGGCACATCCATATTTTTACTAACGAATCTGGGATGACCCCTTGTTGAGAAAGACTTCCACGATTATAGCTGCTTCATTCGTCACATCGGAGGCTCATCAGCATAACGTCAAATTCCCATTCTCAATGCGTCAGTGGCCCCCCCCCCCTCTCTCTCTCTCTCTCTCTCTCTCTCTCTCTCTCTCTCTCTCTCTCTCTCTCTCGGCTTGGGTATTAAAACTTTCCCTTTATACCTCTCCTTCACTCCATTTATCCAGCGCTGTCTAGGTCATCTTCTCTTCCTTCATCTTGGCGCTTCCAAATCATGCGGTCTTTTCAACAACTTACCGTATTGTCCTACATATTCTCCGCGTGACTAAACCGTCTGTAAACACATTGGACCACTGTATCATATGTGCTAAATATATATACTAATTCATTCACGTATCTCCTAAATTGTTTGCACTTTAGGCTCATCTTGTATCACATATTTGTTCAGTAACTGACATACACTTTCGGCGTAGCTGAAAGTAATACCCCTATTAAATAGCTAAGGTTTGTATAGTTAGGAAAAATACAAATTATCTACGAATTTTTCATTTCACAAATCATCTCAACAAATTAACAAATTTCTCTTTCACTAGCATTAGATTTCTACACAGCTTCTTTAAAGGTGGAACTGCCCCTACAATTCGTACAATTTCAACTTGGTGTCTATAGATGGAACAAATTTCTTTGCGAATATTTGCTTACATCCTGCTACCTTTCCTTTTGTGTTGCAAGGTTCACGTTTTTCTTGTTCTTATATTTACTTCTAAATAGTTTTGCCAATCATTCCGCCTCTTATACTTCCACCATGCAAATTAACATTGATTGCCCCACCATACTCTTACATACAGTTACCTTGAAGCTCCATCGCAAACATTTTCCAACCTTTGTACTTATTTCAGCACTTTTTTTTTTCTTAGATAACTATAGCTAGCCTTTCCACACCGCAGTCTTGATATTATCTTTTATCCCACAGCCTTATACTCACGATTGATGACCTTTTTCTCTTTTTTCTCATTTATCACCATCATCATCATCAGCCGTTGTTAGTCCACAGCAGGACAAGGCCTCTGACATTCCCTTCCACTCAAGTCTGTATATGCTTTTTCTATGCTAGTTTATACCCCTAAATTTTCTTAGCTTGTCAACCCATCGTCTTCTCTTGCTACGTTTGCAGTGTGTAGGGATCCATTCTGTTCATCTGTCATGTCTCATTTTTACCTCACAGCTAATTTTACCACAAACTATCAATACACACTAATGCACGATTCGCTTCTTACTTAATCATTTTTTAAATGTAGTCCTCAACGATGAATATTTTAGATCGTGTTTTAATTTATCGCTTTGCTTTTAAACGTAACTGTTATCAATAAGGGCATTATCCTCAAAACCCTCTTCCTCGTGAAACCCTAACCGTATCTTTTTGACTGATCCTCTTGTCATCCGACTTTTCTTGGTCATAAGAGTTCTATGACCTTTCATATTATATTATGAAACATTATGCCCGTGTGTATATATATATATATATATATATATATATATATATATATATAATATATATATTATGTGTGCATATATGTGTATATATGCGTACATATATACTGTATTTATTATATTTATATATATATATATATATATATATATATATATATATATATATATGTATATATGTGTGTGTGTCTGTGTGTGTGTCATATAATTTCTTTTGTTATTTCATCCTTACTTCCCTTTTATTTGGTCATACGTGAAAAGCCAGGACTTGCCTTGTTTTACAGAGAGCCTTATGTCTTTTATTTGTCATCTCTATTCACTGGGGAAATTACTTCGAGAAATACAGACAAAACGAAAAAATACTGGGCATTCATAAGCACAAATTTTCAAAGGAAAAATGTATGTAATTCATGTTATATATCCTGCCTCCCCCGGTCTTGAACGTTAGTTTTATATAAAACTTTATTAAATTACCCCTGCCGATGATGTTGAAGGAGGCTATGTATTTAAATACTTTTTTTTTAGAGAGAGAGAGAGAGAGAGAGAGAGAGAGAGAGAGAGAGAGAGAGAGAGAGAGAGAGAGAGAGAGAGAGAGAGAGTATCTTTGCACTAGATAACGATTCCGCATGAGCATTGCGCAGTTGCACATGATATTGAAAACGGCCAATGCCTTCCTCTATACAGAATCGTTTCATGTAATGTAGTTCATTTCATGTAATATACATGAAACCGAGTTACAGCGCACTTTAGGTTGGGTAAGGTAAGGCTAAGATGTTTAAAGGTTTAAAGGTCACTCGTGAATGGCAGAGGCAAGGGACAGTGACATTGCCCTATCGAACAGGACAATGCCCTAGAGACTGACCATATATACATATGATCAGCGCCCAAGTCCCCTCCCCACCCAAGCTAGGACCAAGGAGGGCCCGGTAATGGCTTCTGATGACTCAGCAGATAGAGTAGTATTAATCCTCTTAGACCTCAAGGCTCCCCCAAACCCCCCATCCTTAGCTCAAAAGGATGGTGGGGTTGCAACGACCAAAGGAACTAAGAGAGTTTGAGTGGGACTTGAACCCTAGTGTGGCGTTCACCAGTTAGGTAATTTGCTCAACCTTTTCCAAGATTTTCGGTCCTTGAAAGCTCTTGGTCGCATTTTATATTTAATTAAAATGAAAGCAACATCAAAAGAACGTGATTACGAGTCTTTGCCGGCAAGAAATCCGAATTACTACAGCTTTGTCTTGGTTCTGGATTATCTCCTTGATTTCGGAATACAATTATATGTCCAAGTCTTAAAAGAGGAATTTCATATTTCTAATTTGCAGAATTCTCTCTCTCTCTCTCTCTCTCTCTCCTCTCTCTCTCTCTCTCTCTCTCTCTCTCTCTGTCCAAATGAACCTTCAAACTAGCACCGTGGCTAAGACTGAACACGTTTAACCTCGTGTCAAAAGAGGAAAACATGTTTATCCACAGGACCTCCCAGAAACCGATGGGGTGCAGACTTCAACTATTTGCCCGGAGAAAAATACAATTTAATTTTATACTGTCCTATTATTATTATTATTATTATTATTATTATTATTAGTAGTAGTAGTAGTAGCAGTAGTAGTAGTAGTAGTAGTAGCAGCCGCTAACCTACAACCCTAGTTGGAAAAGCAGGATGGTATAAGCCCAAGCCCTTCAACAGGGAAAAATATCCCAGCGAGGAAAGAAAATAAGGAAATAAACTATTTTAAGAACAGTACCAACATTAGAATAGATCTTTCAGCTTTTACCTGCTTCCTTTCCATAACTATACTTGAAAAAAATTGAAAAAGGTTTTCTTTAGTTTGTTGTACTTACAACTATAGGTATACCTACAGAAAAGGGTCAATAATTGTTTGTATCGACTCTGGTTGCATCTATCTTCAGGCAAGGTCTGTTAAAAAAAGTGTTTTTATGAGTATTTTCTATATCTGTTGCGATGAGGTAATTTTAAAGCCATATGGATTTAAATTTATTCATTATTTGCGTAGTCATAATCGTAATAAAAATGTTTCTAAATTAATTCATCAGTTAAGGATATACGTTTTTCAGCGATATTAATATTGCCATTCTCTCTCTCTCTCTCTCTCTCTCTCTCTCTCTCTCTCTCTCTCTCTCTCTCTCTCTCTCTCTCTCTCTCTCTCTCTCTCTCTCTCTCTCTCTCTATATATATATATTATATATATGTATGTATATATATATATATATATATATATATATATATATATATATATATATATATATATGTATGTATGTATGTATAGAATGTAATACCCATGTTAAGTGTAGTAAAAAAAGGCTTTGGGGTATGGTTTATCATTCGCAATAAATAAAAAACCTAATAATGCTTATACATGTGTATATTATATATAGACGAGTACGTGGGTGTCATATTAATAGATAACGTTCAAAAATTTCGTTTGGAAAACGATGTTACCCTGCTTCAAAACTTTCTGAATGCTAATAAATTGTGATATAACTTATTCCCAATGACCTTTAGATTCTTTTAAAATAAAAAGAAAGTGATGCTGTAAATGACATAAATAAAAATAAAGGATATAATGAATTTTCGTGCGATATGGTATCCACCATTAATTGTACTTACTAACGTTCATT
>NC_090768.1:6928887-6953887 GCF_036898095.1 Palaemon carinicauda
CTCTCTCTCTCTCTCTCTCTCTCTCTCTCTCTCTCTCTAACATCCCCTTTGAGATGCTGATGACGTCTTTCACCGCCCTCATCATCTTGAAACACGACATGCTTACACGCGCTCGCTCACACACACACACACACACACACACACAGCTTGGTGCCCTAATGGTGGGATATGCATGCTTGGATACAAATCACTGCGGGGGGTTAGGGGGTCGTTGCTCCCGCGGCTTGGGTTGAGGGTGATGGGCTGTAATGGAATTGCGTTAAAGGGGAAAGTTTATAATAGATTAAGCCTTAATGGCAGGTAATGGTGTCGAAATAGGTGGTTTTTTAAAAAGGAGAGAACGCGAACCGACCATTTCGCTTTTCGAACTTGGAGGGTTGTTGATGTTTACCATGAACTAATAGTTATTGTTGTTGTTTTGGTGATGAGAATGGACTTTGCCAGTGCAATGTGATCATTGATAAGGTTACTTCAGGCCAGAAGCGTTTAATGTGTTTCTATTTCTGACTGGAGTTCGTCCTTGTCTTTTTGTTGTGTATTTTCTGACTGAAATTTCACTGTTTTTTTTCGCATAAGGTAGGTCTCTCTCTCTCTCTCTCTCTCTCTCTCTCTCTCTCTCTCTCTCTCTCTCTCTCTCTCTCTCTCTCTCTCTTCGTACGTGCAACCATCATTTTATTATCGAATTATTGACAAGGGTAAAGTCTATATACAAAGAATTTAAGTCTTACCCTGGGACTGATTTTGGTTGTCATTAGATTTTATGTCGCCTGTTATAATCCAGTGGTTATTTTGATAAGGGATATCATAGGAAAGTCGAAAATTTTCAAATGAGTTTTTTTTTTTCCCATGTAGAATCTAATATTGCGGGAAATTGATATGCTCATGATTACCCTAAGACATGAGCAAATGTCATCAGCATAGACATTAAATTTAATTTTGGAAACCCTACTATTGGTCCTAATTGGATCCATTCTAGTGTTTAAAAGTGATATAATCAGGTGGGGAAAGATCATAGCTAGTTAAGAAATTTTCATGAATCTTTGGAATTGTTTGTTACTACCCAGAATAAGTACAGTTTGACACAGGAGTCCCTGGCACACCTCTCCACACCCTTACTGCGCGGTGATTTCCTGTGTTTAGTCCAATCCACCACCTATGCCAGCTTTCCCTACACGATCTTTTTGGTTACTTGCCGCGAAGTAAGGGTGTGACAAGAGCCCTTCTTCGGAGCAAAGTCCTGTGTGCAACTGTTCATGGAACAACAAGGTACTCCACTAAGGAAAAATGAATGAGAAATAGCCTTTCATACTGTTTGCTATGAGGCTATCATTGCGAAACTTGGGAATTTACAAAGCAATTCCAAGTCCATAACCACATCCGACGAGAAGCTTATGTATAATTCCATTTTTAATGAAATTAAATACAAGGGAGGGTTATGAAAATCTTGATACTTTTATTTTGATTTTGACTCTAACGATAGAAAGGCGTTAATGTAGGACAAATGAAAGCCCGAAGGCCTGAAGAGGAACAACCTCTTGCTGTGATGAGATATTCCATCTAAAAATGAATAATGAGTATGATACCGTATGTCGTTTGAAGAACTATATCGCTTGGTTGGGGTGATAAGAGCTGATATTAGATAACTGGAATTGGGACAGTTGACAGACTTCTCAAATACGTTTTTTGGTCCCCAAGAACATTACGGTCGGAAGTCATATAAGATTTAAGTAAGAAAAAGTACCTTTAAGACTGAAAGAGGAAAAAATCCAGGGTGAAATTTGTTAAAGTCACAGGACATTATTGATTTTGAATTTTGATATAAAGGATGCAGGGGTTTAAATGATCCATTTATTTTCTTCCTGAAAAAATCTTATATATATAAATGTTCTAATAAAAATTTTCCCTTTAATTTCTTGTTTGTCCATTGCTTACCAGTGGAGATATCCTTGTATGTCTTTTGTGAACCTTTCACCTTCTTGAACGAAGTCCTTATGAGTTCGTCCGATTACTTAAAGAGAATCTACTTGTTATTGCTGAAGAGGGGCTAACTTATCAAGGGATCCTGCCTTGCTCCTCTCATGAAACATTTTGATGCAGTGAAGTACTGATCAGTTTTATTGTACTTATAATTATATACAACAATGGTTATAACCTTGCAATAACTATTTTGCTTACTGTGCAAAATAGTACTGCCGAATATTCGAGCATTGGCCAAGCATTCACTTTAGACTGATGACTTGTATGTTTTTCAGGTCTGTATACCCGAACTTGTAAAGTGACTATGACCATTAAGTATATAAGTGACTTCTCTCTTTTCAAGGTCTGTATACCCGTACTTGTAAAGTGACTATGACCATTAAGTATATAAGTGACTTTATTTTTTTAAGATTCGTATACCCGAACTTGTAAAGTGACTATGACCATTGAGTATATAAGTACATCTCTTCCTTTAAGGTCTGTATATCCGAACTTGTAAAGAGACAATGGTCATTAAGGTGTCCCAACATAGCAAATATCTGGTATTTTAGGACAGTGTAATTATGTTTACCCAGCCTCATTTCTAGGACCTGTAAATCGTCATCAAGAAGATTATAGTATACTTAGTTTCCAATGCCTGTTAATAGGCAGTCATGGCTTTAAACACTGAGGAGATCTTTTGATTGCATGTCCTGTGAATACGTTAACCCATAACCTAGTAATAGTTTCATCAAAAATGAAAAATTGAGAAGGATCAAAGTTGAGCCGTCTGCTTACCGTCTTACTCTTTGTTTGATGGGTGCAAACGCATTAAATTGCAATATTTATACCATATTTTGGGTTGTTTCTCTTAAACGTGTTAGGTCATAAATTTAGTTATTAGCTTTGCGGACCAACTCCGTGTAGAATTTTAGGCATAAATATTAATCTATTCTAAGTTGTACTTGTTTGACTTATTTTTTTAAAGCAGCAGATGTCCAATTTTATTCACTTATTTTTAGTTCCTTTTGGAATTCTTCATGTTGATTGAAAATTTAATGCTTACTCTTGAGCTGCAGAAATAGAAGGCATGTAATTGCATCATCACATAATGCTACGTGTGATCAACGTCGAATCGCGTTATTCACTGGAACTACTACTTATATATATATATATATATATATATATATATATATATATATATATATATATATATATATATATATATAGAGCTGCGTAGGTTGTATAGACGAATTCTATTAGAATCCATTTCTCTTTATTACAAAATATTGTTATTTAAGACGTTTCACAAATAGTAAACAAAAAAAGGGAAAGTCTTTCTGAACTAAATGGCGAAGAAACACTGAAGTAACTGTAAAAGTTAGGTTTCTTGATTGTTATTGCTGTAGATTGCCTGGCCCTTGTGGCCAAGCACGGGCTCTTGCAATTCTGCAGTCCGTAGCAAAAAAAATCTTGGTAACTATCAAAATGAAGAAATCGGAAATATAGTATGAAAACCGTTGCTTACTAGACTCCAGATAATCCAGTCCTTATGTGCAAATAGCCACGAGAGTGATAACTAAAGAAAAATTGGGTGAAATAAAATGAATTGCTTTTATTAATGAGTACTGTACGCCGTAAATCCCAGCATTTAGGGTTGTGTTAGTATCTCCTTCAAATAGACATTTCTAAAGCTAGTTCTTGGACATCAGGAAGCTCAGCGAGTTTTATGTTGATTTATAGACGCTGTCTTGCGACTAAAGCGGTTATTTAGGAACATCATGACAACCAGAAGTCTCTCTACATGTTTACCTTATCCAAAAGAGTAACAGGGTCATTGCCATTGATCGAGGTTCCAAGAAAAGACATTGGTGGAGTGAATGCTAGTTCGTTGGGACAAGCGAAAACTTTCTTATTACTTATCAAATCGATTTTCTTTATGCGGAAATGTTGCTTATCTTTGTCTGATATACTATATCATGAAGCTGGTTTTACGATTCATGAAATGTTATGATTTAGTCGTACCTTGCCGTGAGTGAAGCCAGTTATTATTATTATTATTATTATTATTATTATTATCATTATTATTATTATTATTATCATTATTATTATTATTATTATTATTATTACAAGCTAAGCTATAACTCTTGTTGGAAAAGCAAGATGCTATAAGCCCAAGGGAAAAATAGCCGAGTGATGAAACGGAACATGGAAACAAACAAACATAAAGCGAGGTAATAAACATTCAAAATGGAGTATTTTAGGAATAGTAACAACATTAAATTAAATATTTCATGTGTAAACTGTAAAAACTTAAAAAAAAAACAAGAAGAGAAATAAGAGTGTACCCACAAGCAAGAGAACTGTAATCCAAAACAGTGGAAGGCCATGGTACAGAGACTAAGGCACTACCGAAGACTAGAGAACAATGGTTTGATTTTGGAGTGTCCTTCTCCCTAGAAGAATTGCTTACCTTACCAAGAGGAGAGTAGCCACTGAACAATTGCATTGCAGTAGTTAATCCCTTGAGCGAAGAAGAATTATTTGGTAATCTCAGTGTTGTCAGGTGTATGAGGACAGAGGAGAATGGGGAAAGACCAGGTCAGACTATTCGGTGTATGTGTAGGCAAAGACAAATTGAGCCGTAATCCAGAGATGGATCCAATGCCGTAAGTCAGTCTGGCTAGTCTAACGAACTAATAACTTTCTAGTAGTAATATCTCAACGAGTGGCTGGTGCCCTGGCCAAACTACTACCTTCATGTTGAATGTGACTCCAAGTTGATAAATAGTTGCAAATGCTTGTTGTAAAGAATCCGCAAACTTGTTAGGATTCATTCATCTCTTCGTCTTTCCTTCAGTGTGTGTGTGTGTGTTTTCTCATCCGGGGGGGGGGGGGGGTCTCGTCTCGTTTCCTTTTCCTTAACCAGCATAATTCCATTTTCCCTGACTTGCCACATTCCATTAGGCGATCCCCTGTTCCTTCACTTTCCTCTCTCGTTCAGGTTCCTCCGTTTTGAGTGACTACGCCAATTTCCCGTCTGCCTCGGGAGTTCGAAGGCATCAGACATTCTGATCGCTTGCTAAAGATGGTTATAATATGCAAATACTGGAACCATAAATATCTCGCTTGCATTATTCTTTTTTATGGTTTTGTTCTACATTTAAGTTATCGCTGATCTGATTATTTTATACTTTAATATTTTACAGAATTTGTTCTGTGCTACATTTTGACCCACATTGTATTCATTTTTTTTTATTATTATTTTCTACCAATTTTTGGGCGGGTCTATTTGAGATATCTAATATATTGTATATATTTTTGTATTCGGAGTTTTAATATTGTATTTATTATTGTTGAATATGTCACTTCCATATCGAAATTAATTGATTTACAAGTTTTCGTCATTTCAATACTAATATAAATTATCTTCCAGATTTCATTATTTATTCCATATGTTTACATGAATGTATGAATGACTGAATTATACACACGAACCAGTGCGGTGTTTGGTTGTAACCTCCCAGATTCCCGATTACCGAGTCAAATCTCGTTAGATGTCTCGCCCTTATCTAACCTGACGTTGCCTGACCTATTTCGGGATGAGGTTTCTGGTAACACTGGCTATCTATGAGAGCTCGGTGGTCTGGCCTGATTATTGTCATGTGTGGTGGAGGTGTTATATTTGGCAGTTGTGCCATACATACTTTGTCATATATACTGGTAGTTAACATAACGTGTTATTTGTTCTTACTCTTTTCTTTTACAATCATCATTTTATTTGTTATAATTCTTCTTCTTCTTCTTCTTCTTCTTAATACTATTATTATTATTATTATTATTATTATTATTATTATTATTATTATTATTATTATTACTTGCTAAGCTACAACCCTAGTTGGAAAAGCAGAATGCTATAAGCCCAGGGGCCCCAACAGGGAAAATAGCTCAGTGAAGAAAGGAAACGAGAAAAAATAAAATATTTTGAGAAGAGTAACATTAAAATAAATATTTCCTATAAAAACTATTAAAACTTTAACAAAACAAGAGGAAGAGAAATGAGATCGAATAGTGTACCCGAGTGCATCCTCAAGCAAGAGAACTCTAACCCAAGACAGTGGAAGACGATGGTACAGAGGCTATGGCACTACACAAGACTAGAGAACAATGGTTTGATTTTGGAGTGTCCTCCTAGAAGAGCTGCTTACCATAGCTAAAGAGTCTCTTCTACCCTTAGCAAGAGGAAAGGAGCCACTGAACACGTACAGTGCAGTAGTTAACCCCTTCAACGAAAAAGAATTGTTTAGTAATCTCAGTGTTCTGGTGTATGAGGACAGAGGAGAATCTGAAAAGAATAGGCCAGACTATTCGGCGTATGTGTAGATAAGGAGAAAGAATTGTAACCAGAGAGAAGGATCCAGTGTAGTACTGTCTGGTCAGTCAAAGATTTAGAGCTAGTGTCTGGACACACACACACATATATATATATATGTGTGTCTATATATATATATATATATATATATATATATATATATATATATATATATTTCTTTCCAGTCACGCTAAGAGGAGAGAGGGAGTAGTCATAATCAGGTGAGAGGGGGTACCCCAAGAGGTACGTTTGGAAACCACATTCCCACAAATTGCCGAACCAACTGGTCATAGTTAGGAGAGAGAGAGAGAGAGAGAGAGAGAGAGAGAGAGAGAGAGAGAGAGAGAGAGAGAGAGAGAGAGAGAGAGAGAGAGGTAGGAACGGTTGAATGTGTGTGTTTTTTTGCATATCTATTTGAAAATTATGACGTCATTTTTAACGGGTCGCTTACACTAATTTTTACATAACTTTTTTTATGACCTGTTTTCTTAAAAATCTCCCTAGAAATAATCTAGAATTTCTAGATATGTTGTAAAGTGCCCATGGCATTTCCTGAAACAGCCTTAATCCTCTGAATTGCCTAAGGGTATTTACTGAGCCCAAGCCAGACTACGGCGTTTGCTCATGTGATTATACACGGTTGGTAGTGGCCAAGTTGGAGTTAACTTAGGATGAATTTGGTCAGGGGGGAGGAACTTAGTGTGGGTTTCCTTTCTATGTGATTAAATGTAGTTGGATTAATTATTTGATTTGTAAAGAGATGTTTAGTAGAAGTTGGTGTACTAAAGAGTGCAAGAGAAATTTGTCATAGAATTGGGAATAAGATATCAAAGGAGGAAAAGTGATTTTTCTTAGGATTTATTTGTAGAAGTTATGGTCGTAATTCTGAGTAACTTCGTACAAATAGCATGTCTAGGCTTCTAAGACATATTTCTCTCTCTCTCTCTCTCTCTCTCTCTCTCTCTCTCTCTCTCTCTCTCTCTCTCTCTCTTTTATTTTGCTAGCATGTGTAGGCTCCTAAGACTGATATAATGTATCTCTCTCTCTCTCTCTCTCTCTCTCTCTCTCTCTCTCTCTCTCTCTCTCTCTCTCTCTCTCTCTCTCATTTTAGCATGTGTAGGTTTCTAAGACTGATATAATGTATCTCTCTCTCTCTCTCTCTCTCTCTCTCTCTCTCTCTCTCTCTCTTTTCTGCTAGCATGTGTAGGCTTCTAAGACTGATATAATGTATCTCTCTCTCTCTCTCTCTCTCTCTCTCTCTCTCTCTCTCTCTCTCTCTCTCTCTCTCTGCTAGCATGTGTAGGTTTCTAAGAATGATGTACTCTCTCTCTCTCTCTCTCTCTCTCTCTCTCTCTCTCTCTCTCTCTCTCTCTCTCTCTCTCTCTCTCTCTCTCCTTTTAGCATGTGTTAGCTTCAAAGACTGATATAATCTCTCTCTCACTCTCTCTCTCTCACTCTCTCTCTCTCTTTTTCTGCTAGCATGTGTAGGCTTCTAAGACTGATATGATCTCTCTCTCTCTCTCTCTCTCTCTCTCTCTCTCTCTCTCTCTCTCTCTCTCTCTGAATAATAAAGCCACACTGCAATAAGAATAACAAAAGAAACTACCCAAAGAACGATGTCCAAACTTGAGATGAAGAGCCTCGAAATAGGAAGGAGGAAGAGTGGGTATTTTCTTGTCTTTCATGGAATGGAAAATGAAAGCGAATTTAACATGCAGTTCTAAGGGAGCGTAAAATCACCACCACCAGTCAGCGGAAAAACTATTGTTGGCTCTGGAATGAGAAATGAAGACAAGACGAGTTAAGTGGATGGGGTGGAGAGAGAGAGGGAGGAGGAGGTTGGTCGATTAGTTAATGGTTCTTCATATCATTTTAAGATATTCTTTAATGAAATTTTCTTTTTTTAAAGAATGGAAATCCCTCTCAAAGAATAATTATATGAAAGAAGAAGTAATTCGTAATTATAATCAGTCTTGGTGGAAATATTATAACACTAGTGTACGCGACCCGTCAGAATGACGTCCAAATATTTAGATAGATTTTCATATACACGCACCAGGTTATGACTCTCTCCCCCTACCCGAGGAACGGAGAGAGAGATATATATATATATATATATATATATATATATATATATACTGTATATATATACTGTATATATATATTTATTTATATATATATATACATATATATATATATATATATATATATTTTATATATATACAGTATATATATATATATATATATATATATTTATATATATATATACACAGTATATATAGATATATAATGTAGATATATATATATATACATATATATATATATATATATATATATATATGTGTGTGTGTGTGTATATGTAGAGAGAGAGAGAGAGACTTGCTCTTTAGTATATAGGGGAGATTATTTCGCATCTTGGTAAGTCAAGCAGTGTCTGAAGAGGGGTAATAACCCAGCAATGTTGCGGAGCACCAAGAAACGTCACGATGAATACCTCATTGAGACGAAGTATGAGTTAAAGCTGTGGACATCGTGCTGGTGAGGAAAGTTCGAGGTTCGCTCTATTTGGAGGTCTGGAAACGTTGCTGGAAAATTCTTTTTCGATACTGAATACTGAATGTTAAAAATGAAGTCATAACTGAATGTACGAATCTTTGAAAATAGAGCGCAAGGGATTGGCAGTTACCAAAGGGAATAAACCTTTCTTACATTTGTCTGCTTCAGAAAGTTGTTCATGCGTCGACCATTCTGCGGTCTTTAGGTCTTCCTCGCCCAATGTTGTTGTTGTTGTTGTGGGGTTGTGATATCAACTTGCTGTAATTTCCTTAATTGAAAATTTCCGTCAAAATATAATCAAGATTTGAATGGTCATTGACTGAATTTTTTATGTCTAGTCAAAGTAAGTATTAAATCATGTTGTAGTTTATTGTATTTTACGGTAGATATAAGGTTATGGTGGCCAATTGGTAACGTCCTTGTCTGGAGATCTGCTGGACTGGGGTTCAAGTCACGCTCAAGCTCGATAGTTTCTTGTAGTGTCTGATAAAAGTATATGCTATTAACAGTGTTCTCTTCAGACTGTTGAATAGTTTTCTGTGTATAAGGAACATTCACGGAAGCAAAATTGATAGTACTGAGTTATATGAGTATGGGAATTTTAAAGTTTTTACAAAATATGACTGGCGAAATTTTGGAAGTCTCGTCTCTTAACATAATGCGTTACTTCTTGTTTCTGAAAACTCAAAAACCAATTAGTATGGTTTTGTGACCGCAAGACTCTTGCTTACAGATTTGTAGAGGTAATATTCCATAGGCCATCGTTCTCATTATGAATCTCGATTCGCTTTGGTTTTGGGTTTTATTTTAATAATAATTATACTAATAATCATTATCATCATCATCATCCTCATAATAATAATAATAATAATAATAATAATAATAATAATAATAATAATAATATTCATCAGTGAATGATTGAATTCTTTACTTCAAAAGAGTATTTTTGAACATAAGTTTATATACGAAGTTCAGGGGGCGTTCCATTTTGTACATAACTATGTTCAAATGTAGTCATTTGAAGTAATTAATTCAATCATTTGCTGGTGAATATCCTCTCTAAAGAATGTGAATAGCACACTTACTGGTAACAGTGTTGTTGAGAAGTAGATTAGGTCAATAGAAAAGGTGTATTATAAAATAATGATACTTACTTTATCTAGCGGCATAAAGAGAAATTTTAACTTAAAAAAAATAAAAACTTTACTATAAAGTGTGGTTATACTGTATTTATTTCAATGAAGGTATAACATATTCCTGTTTTCGACCTGTATTTATGAAAGTAAGCATTTGTGGGTTCCCTGACCCGTCTAACTGGAGTTAGACTTGGAGGCTCACCCTCTTCACTTTGTCAAGAGCAGAATTGCTTTGATGATGAGTATCTACAAAGGTATTTTAACCCTCCTTTCATGGTACTTTTGATGTTTGTTGACGTCTATATCTCAACATCCTTACTGTTCGCCTATTTAGAGATTGCTTGGTATTCTTGTGCGTCCTGTTTCTTTGTGACCTACCATGACTTTTATATTCAGTTTTCATACCTTTGTTTATCTTTATGAATTTCTTTCACATATAATGTATTCCGATTTTATCGATCTTTCTTCTGTTTCGAATTCTTAATTTTCTTATTTTTTTTTCTTTTGGTCTGCCTTTATCATTATTTTTTACCTTTTTTGTTGGTTGAGGAATTTCCCCTTTACTGCTATTCAGTATTCCTTTGAAACTATGATAAATAAGTTTTTGTCTTAAAAAATGAATAGTCTTGGATTCATATTCATCATGGTGCACATTCCATGTTACTTTTTTACTTATTTTCTCTGGCTCTGTAAATTAATTTTCTTATTATTGTTTTTTTATTTGCAATGATTTAAGCTTCCATCAAAAACCTGGCTCACACAACGAAACATCTATTTACGGTCACTGAATATTTTCCCGCATTCTCTCCATCTCCCAACTACCTTTAGTGGAATCTGTCGACTGTGAAAAGTGTGTCCAATTCATCCCCTAATATTTAATTACATGGACGCACGGCTGTCTGCTATCTCGATATGTTTATAAACAATGACTGTCATTTTGCTTTAATTTGGTAAAGAAATTTAGTTATCGAATTAGGTTTGACTTTGGCGTTGAAAGGAATAGGTATGTGCGGGGAGTCAGGTGCCCATTTTCCTAATTGTTACGCATAACATTTCCAAGTCAATCGTGGCCTGCAGTTGTTTCAAGGGCTCACTGGTCTGTCGACGAACTTCTGACAGACGGGAAATTGCTGGAGTCACTTAAGTGGGCTTACTAGGGGATGGGGAGTTGGTGGTTCCTACGGGTTTGGGCGAGAGGAAGGAGAACGTGAAGAGCACCTGGGTAGGAGGAGCATTTGGTAAGGTGTTGGAGGGGGCCAGAGGAACTGAGTCATATCAGCAAGAAAATTAAATGTTTTCAGCGCATGCTCGAAATCTTTTTCCATTCTAGTTGTTTCTTCAAGTTCCAAAGCTTCAAGTTTGTATTTTGTCCTTTCTGTCAAAATGTTGAGATTTGCTTTCACTTGTTAATCTTAAAACATTTACATAAAAGTTATCTCTCTCTCTCTCTCTCTCTCTCTCTCTCTCTCTCTCTCTCTCTCTCTCTTTTAATGCATCTTATCTAACTGTCTTTCATTGCTTCACCCAAAGCATCTAAAATAGTGTTTATACCGCAAACCTGAGATTATATCCCTCCGAATATCATTTCATTCAGCAGAAACTCTTATTGATTATAATTTTAATTAATGGTGAGAATAAAATCTTGAGTTATCTTTACACGTCATCCCGTCTCAGGACATATGTGAATATATTTTTATTATGTTTACTTTCATCTTATGCGCAGGCAAATGTCATATTGCTCACGACTTTTATAACGTCTGCCTTTATTTAACGAAATGTTTCTACGGCAGGTGTTCTTGGTCCTCTACATTGCTTAATTCGCAATTAACGATCATTTTAACATTTTGGTTTTCTTGGATTCGAGCCAAAATATTGAGAGCTATTTTTTCACATGCACCTCTCAGTTATTTTTAGGTCATGGGATGCTTTTGATATGTAGAATAGTCTATTTTAGTAGAATTTAATCTCATCCATGATGCCCTAGTTAGTTAGTTAGTTAGTTATTCATTGACAATAATTATTTAATTTTTATACAGTTGTAAATATACATTTAATTTTTTTATTTATTACATTCAGTAAATCACATACTAATTGTCCATTATGATCTTTTAAATTTTCATTGGCTTCAATGAAGTCTAAATGTAGACTTAACCTAACATAGAACAGAAATTAAATTGCAACAAATATATATATATATATATATATATATATATATATATATATATATATATGTGCATATATATATATATATATATATGCGCATATATATATATATATATATATATATATATATATATATATATATCACTGCAATGAGGCAACAAATCAGTGATGCCATCGCTGCAATGAAGCAGCAAATCAGTGATGCAATGGCCCTGCAAATCAATGATGCATTTGCTTCAAGGGGGCTAAAAATCAATGAGATAAATCAAATTGGAGAGTTGAAGGGAAAATATAATAAGTTGAATGACCTCACGGACCAACCCCAATTAATATGTGAACAACCCTCGACTGACTCCACGGCCACCTCGGACCCACAAAACACCCTCTCTGGCCTGCCTGATACAGGGCCAAGGATCGTTACGAAGCAAACACCAGTTTTGGATACCACCACTTCCCCCTCCCCATCGTTAGACAGAAGAGATTCAAGAGAAGTACCACCCACTCCTACCCCCCCCCCCCTCCTACGACCGATTCATTTGCCAGAGCGCTAGTGTCAAATGCCCAAGAAGACGACGAGGGATGGCAGACCTCCCGGCGAAAGACAAAGTTCCGACCCGACCGCAACCGCAGACAGGGTAACCAGCATTCATCCGGGAATATCTCCCCTCACCACCGCCCAAAGAGATGCCACATCGTTGTCCACAACCTGCATTCCTCAGTGACTGAAGATGCCATCAGGCTACATGTTAGGGATATAACAGGATCAGACCCCCTCATTCTTCAAAGCCTTTAAAGTGTAAGGTAGAAGGTTAAGTTGCATACAGGGTTTCCTGTTTATTCCATCATCGAAAGCTCCTAGTAGGCGAAAACTTTGGCCCAGGAGCACAAGTGTCCTTTTATGATCTTAAGAGAGATCGCCCTCCCCCAGCGACCCTAGTCGCCCAAATTCATCTAC
Source organism: Palaemon carinicauda (assembly GCF_036898095.1). NCBI lineage: Eukaryota > Metazoa > Arthropoda > Malacostraca > Decapoda > Palaemonidae > Palaemon > Palaemon carinicauda. The sequence continues at coordinate 6,942,026 of NC_090768.1, forward strand.
GACAATCAGCCTCCCCCAGCAACGCCCCGGCACCTGCCACACCCACACCCACTGAGATTTCTGCTCTTTATCTCCAAAGGTCGACGAAATTCAGGGAGTCATTAAGTATTTTGTCTTGGAACATATACGGGATCAAGCGGAATTTACCTGTTCTTAATGAGTTCTGAAATGATTTCCGTGGTATTATTGCACTGCAAGGAACCTTACTCCTCCCCCATGACCTGGCTATCAGTGATTCGGTTCATGTTGATTATAACAGCTTCTCTGTCTCGTCGATGGATACTCACGACTACGTCATTCAAGGTTGTCCGAAAGGAGGTCTCCCATTTCTATGGCACAGATCTTTGGATAAGTGCGTGAAACCAGTGACGTATCCAACTGTCAGACTTCTCTACCTGCAAGTAACGATCGAAGATAAAACCATATTAGGGATTAATGCATACTTCCCCTGGGAGTGCCAGTCAAACTTTGATCAGTATTGTACTCGTATATTGATAGAAGTCCAAGATATTATTAATGATACTTCCGCTTACCATGTGTGCCTAATAGGAGACTTTAATGCGCACCCAACTAGACTGTTTTATAATGAATTACAGCGTCTCTGTCTTCAAAAATCTCTTCAAATTAGTGATGTTGCCATCCTGCCTCCTTCATCCTTTACTTATATACAAAACAGAAATATGTCCAACACATCCTGGCTTGATCATTGTAATACCACTGACCACCTGCATAGCTCTATCACTGAATGTATTATACGATACGACCTATCGTCTGCATTCGACCACATACCCCTGCAGGTCACATTTCATACACCCTCCCTCCCGGCGGGACCCATCCAAAGGGAGAGGCTACCATCCATCTCATGGGACTTCTCCAACCTCCAAAAATCCACTGCATTCAAACGCTTATCTGAAAGTAATCTCCGCTCGATAACTCAACCTGCTGAAGCCCTGCTCTGCAATAATCCTAAGTGCCGCAACGAACAGCATAAAACAAAACTAAAGGAATTCTACGTAAATATAATAAATGCCTTACGGAGCTCGGGAAGAGGCACGTTTACACTCTAGAGGTAACCATCGAAACATACCTGGTTGGAATGATTTAGTTAAAGACCTCTATGCACACTCTCGAGAAACGTTCCTTCTTTGGAGGAACGATGGTAGCCAGAGAGAAGGTCCCCTTGCTCTACAGATGAGGCAAGCGAGAGCACAGTTCAAACTTGCTCTTCGTCAGTGTCGTAGCAACGAAAATCAGTTACGAGCCGATGCATTGTCCAGAAAATTGACCACCCATGACTTCCCCCATCTTTGGAAAGATATTAATTTACTAAACCCAAAGTCAAACAAATTATCCCAAAGAGTAGGGGATGCACTTGGCGAAGAATCCATTGCAAGAATGTGGGGGATCACTTTAGTACCATCCTAAATTGCATAAATGACCAAGATACCCGAATGAAGTGGATACTCGCATCAATGTCTATAGGGATTTTCAATATAGTGACCGTATCTCCCTGAGTGACTTGTGCGAGGCTATCAAGAAATTACCTGGTAATAAGGCACCCGGCTGCGATGGCCTTCATGCCGAGGCTTTCAAATTCTGCCACCCTATAATTCATATAATTTTTTTGCACTATTTAATGCCTGTATATTACACCAATATCTCCCCGAAACCCTTCTACATGTCCTCTTAATACCTCTCATAAAAAACAAACTGAAGGATTCGAGTGACCCAGGAAACTACCTCCCCATCGCCATCACAACAATTTCATCGAAAATATTTGAATCTCTTCTGTTCCGTCACCTGGCACCCTTTCTCCACAACGCAGACAATCAATTTGGTTTAAAGACTAACCACTCGACTGACACCTCTATATATATTTTAAAGGAGCTTTTGAATTTCTATATATCCTCGGCCTCAACTGTCTACTTATGTTTTGTAGAGGTGTGGAAGGCATTTGACAGAGTAAACTATCTGGAACTCTTTTTGAAACTACGCAAAAGGGGAACTCCTCTTTATCTCATCGGCATATTATATTGTTGGTTCTTAACACAACAGTTCTGTGTCAAATGGGGCAATGTCCTTTCCCAGCCATTCGGTTCATCTAACGGTCTCAGGCAAGGAGGCATCCTCACCATATTTATTTAATGTTTACACAGACTGAATTCACTTCCCATTGGTTGTACGGTTAATGACTTTACCATAAATAACCATTGCTACGCTGACGATATGGTCCTCATCTCCCCCTCTGCCCAAGGCCTACAGTGTCTTATCGACACCTGCAACGCATACGCAAATGAACATGACATGATCTATAACGAATCAAAGACACGGTGCATGTCTGGCCTTCCTAGAGCGCTCCGATTCTTAGTAGACCCACATATTTTCCTCCAAAACCTTCAGCTAGCATTTGTCAATGATTTTCCTTACCCAGGTCACATCATTACGAAAGATTTAAAGGACACATCTGACATTGAAAACAGGCGACGTAAATTGTGTTGTCTAGGGAACATAGTAACGAGAAGATTTGCCTTCTGCCGCCAAGATATCCAAAAACTCCTATATCAAACCTACTGCTATAACGTATGCGGCTGCTCGCTATGGGCAAACTATACGCGTGAATCGATGAGACGTATCACAGTCATTCACAATGTAATCCTAAGACGCCTCACCAATACCCCGAGGCACCATTCAGCTTCAGCGATGTTTGTTGAAAATAGACTGGATAACCTAAAAACCACCTCCCGCCTACGATCTAGTGAAAATCCCCTAATTCAAAATGTGCTTGCAAGTGCAGCGAGAATAAAATCCAAAATGTGGGAAACCTGGAATAGGGAAGCGTCAGTACAATGAATTGTATTCACTAATCTTTGGTAGTATGGCTATGCCAAATCCTCATCACTAAATAACTTGGGTAGAATACCCAGTAATGTTATGATAACGTGTTTTATTATGTTATATCTTTGTTGTCTGGAAGTCCTGTATTTCCTACACACCAGCTGCTCTGTGACTAGATTTTTCCCCTCATAGTTCTATCATTATTCAAGCAATTTTTGTTCCAACATAATTATCATTGTCATCGCCATTTTTTCTTCTCCCACTCTTTTTGATTGCTGATATGCATGTTATCATCATTATTAAGCGTTAATGCTATTGTGATTTTATTACCCAGACCTTAGAACTCTGTGGTCAACCTGCTAATTGATGTTTGTAATATATCACTGATATTATTGCATATCTCATCTTTTTTTTTACTGATGTCAAAAGTGTGAGATCACTGTACCCCTATTGTAACTCTGTATATGGCTTTTGTTGAAATTATTATTATTATTATTATTATTATTATTATTATTATTATTATTATTATTATTATTTACAGTTATTCAGAGTTATATTGAATAACAAGTTGGGTTACACTGAATATATATTTACAGAGTTCACGATCATTATGGTTCATGCAATCTTCAAAGGAATTAAAGTTAATCCCTTCAAAATCTTGTTTTCTCTTAGATGCTTCTAGAGAACGGAAATATTTATCACTAAATCACAATACTCGCCACTAGTCGTTTACCTTTACGAGCTACCATTTGTTGAATATGATTTTCATACGTGAATGCTATGCCATGGAAATTCCCAGTCTTCCCTTTCTTCTGTTTATTCTATGTAAGTGACTGCAAGTTTCTTTATATACATTTTGAAACTGATATAGCCTATGGCAGGATAGAATTAGAAATGAAATTATAAGAGAGATTACTCGGGTGCCATATGTGGATGAGATCATGATGAGGGACAGATGGAGATGGTTTGGGCATGCTCTTCGCACTCCCCAAAAGAGATTAGTTCATCAAACTTTCAATTGGGCTCCTCAAGGCATTAAAACAGTTGGAAGACCCAGGACTACACGACTGAGGACTATAAAGCGTAAAGTAAGAGATGATGAATGGAGAAGTATTTTTTTTAAAGTTCAAGATAGGGACGGCTGGCGAAATCTAACCGAGGCCCTTTGCGTCAATATGCGTAGGAGGAGGAGATGATGATGATGATGATAATGCTAATGATAATGATATGTTAATTGAGTTGAAAGGAATGTAAAGCTATGGAGTAATTGCAATCTACTGCTAATTGCTTGTTACAGTATAAAATAATCAAACGAGCCCGGTAGATTGATTAACAAATGGTTAGCAACATTGTCTCCATGTCATTGACAGAGATTCAAGTGGTATCATTGCTAAATTGAGCAACACGATATTGATCAAGTGAGAGTAAATTGTCCCTCAATGACGACTCAAAAATACATGATTATGAATATTTTATTTTGGTGAATTTAGTATTCGAAGTAACAAATTGTAAGCTGCTGTTATGGAAACACCCTCTCTGAGTGGGCATACCTTAACGTGGTGGAAGGGTTTGTGTATCACCATGATCAGCAAAGCTGTACTTGTCAGGGCTATCTATACTAGGTTGGTTTTCGGTGAGTGATCAGAAGAAAATATCTAAATATCATTAATCTGCCCTGGCCAGCGTAGTAATGAAAACTGGCCAAACCCCAGATATGAATTGATATGTCTTGGGGCCTTTGTTTTGCAGTGGACTAGAAACGGCTAAATTTGTTGTTGTTGTTGTTGCTATGGAAACAACTACGTCAAAACAAATTCAGGGACCCACAACTAAATAAATTGCTGAAATAGTTTGCGTTCGCTTTGTGTAAGTTTAGTTTTGGTAGTTGGTCAAATGTAACAGCAGGAAATGAATTGTTGAAACGACACGAACATATGTTTACAAGTCATTGTTCTCTAGTCTTGGGTAGTGCCATAGTCTCTGTACCATGGCCTTCCACTGTCTTGGGTTATAGTTCTCTTGCTTGAGGGTACACTCTGGCTCAGTAACCTATGTAATTTCTCTTCCTCAGGTTTTGTTAAAGTTTTTATAGTTTATTTAGTAAATATTTATTTTAATGTTGTTACTGTTCCTAATATATTTTATTTTTCCTTTTTTCCTTTCCTCACTGAGCTATTTTCCCTATTGGAGCCTGGTCTTATAGCATCCTGCTTTTCCAACTAGGGTTGTAGCTTAGCAAATGATAATAATAATAATAATAATAATAATAATAGTTCATTGCGAAGGACTAAGAAGAACAAATGATTGGAGAGATCGCGATGCCATTGCATCCTTAAAATCAATCGGTCGACCAATCAATCAATTTACTAATCCATCACAGCTGAAGTTAGAGGGTGTCGTTGCCCTTTCCTGCTACTGCTGATGATTGCTCATTGGATTAATCACGTACAGTTGGGAAATGATGGATTTGACGAAGACTGACAAGTATGAGACTAGATGAAGTCATAACAATATGAACCATTAATTAATAAATTGTGTATATTTTTAGATATTTACAATTATAAGCATAGGCTGCTTTAAAGGTTGTCATTAAATTATCATCGTTATTGGTCTCTTTAGAAGGAAAATATTTTAGTTGTGTTGTTACTTTTGAGAAATCGTATTTTTGTTTCTTATTCGATTTATCTTCATTAGCATCTTGCCAGTTTTGTCGTTGTTATTTGCCTTTAAATCCACTCATGTTTGGTTATGTTACTTGATTTTAAATCCACTAGTTTTGGCTTTGTTACTTGCCTTTAAGTCCACTGGTTTTTTTGCTTTGTTACTTGCCTTTAAATCCAATAGTTTTTTGCTTTGTTACTTGCCTTTAAATCCAATAGTTTTTTGCTTTGTTACTTTCCTTCAAATCCACTAGTTTTGGTTTTGTTACTTTCCTTTAAATCCCCAAGTTTTTTGGTTTTGTTACTAGCCTTTAAATCCACCAGTTTTGGTTTTGTACTTGCTTTTAAATCCACTAGTTTTTGGCTTCGTTATTTGCCTTTAAATCCACTAGTTTTGGCTTTGTTACTTGCCTTTAAGTCCACTGGTTTTTTTGCTTTGTTACTTGCCTTTAAATCCAATAGTTTTGGCTTTGTTACTTGCCTTTAAATCCACTAGTTTTTGGCTTTGTTACTTGCCTTTAAATCCACTAGTTTTGGCTTTGTTACTTGCCTTTAAATCCACTAGTTTTTGGCTTTGTTACCTGCCTTTAAATCCACTAGTTTTGGCTTTGTTACTTGCCTTTAAATCCACTAGTTTTGGCTTTGTACTTTCTTTTAAATCCACTAGTTTTGGCTTTGTTACTTACCTTTAAATCCACTAGTTTTGGCTTTGTTACTTGCCTTTAAATCCACTAGTTTTTGGCTTTGTTACTTGCCTTTAAATCCACTAGTTTTGGCTTTGTTACCTGCCTTTAAATCCACTAGTTTTGGCTTTGTTACTTGCCTTTAAATCCACTAGTTTTGGCTTTGTACTTTCTTTTAAATCCACTAGTTTTGGCTTTGTTACTTACCTTTAAATCCACTAGTTTAGGCTTTGTTACTTGCCTTTCAATCCACTATACTCATTTTTTTTTAATGAAACGCATTTGCACTGACTCACAGCGGTGCTTTTATAGCTCGAAAAAGTTTCCTGCTATCTGATTGGTTAGAATTATCCTGTCCAACCAATCAGCGAGCAGGAAACTCTTCCGAGCTAAAAGGGCACTCCTGCAAGTCTGTGCAAATCTGCCTCACTATAAAGAATTGACTATAGTTTTGGCTTTGTTATTTGTCTTTAGATCCACTCATGTTTTGTTCTGTTACTTGGTGTGGTCAATCGCAATTTCCGATTGTTTGCTTTCCGTTTATTTACTCTTTTGCTTAGTTTTCATATTTTATAGTTCCGAGGAGCTGACCCCTTTCTTTTCGATACTTCGTTGTTTACACTTGTTGGATTTTCCGGAATATCGTTGTTTACGTTTGTTGGATTACTGGGAATTCATTGTTTACGCTTGTTGGATCATATGTTCTTTTTACGTTTGTTGGATTATTCTGGTTTTCGTTGGTTACGTTTGTTGGATAATTCGGAATTTAGTTGTTTACGGTTATTGGATTATTCGGAATTTCGCTGTTTTTACGCATGTTGAATTATTCTGAATTTTGTTGGTTACATTTGGTTGATTATTCGAGATTTTGTTGTTTTCGATTGTTGGATTATTTGGAATTTTGTGTTTTTTATTATTTGAGATTTTGTTGTTTTCCATTGTTGGGTTATTTGGAATTTTGTTGTTTGTGTGTTTTGTATTATTCGAGATTTTGTTGTTTTCTATTTTTGGATTATTTGGAATTTTGTTGTTTGTTTGTTTTGTATTCGAGATTTTGTTGTTTTCGGTTGTTGGATTATTTGGAATTTTGTTGTTTGTGTGTTTTGGATTATTCGAGATTTAGTTGTTTTCGGTTGTTGGATTATTTGGAATTTTGTTGTTTGTGTTGAATTATTCGAGATTTTGTTGTTTTCGAATGTTGGATTATCTGAGATTTTGTTGTTTGTGTGTTTTGGATTATTCGAGATTTAATTATTTTCGATTGTTGGATTATTGGAATTTGGTTGTTTGTGTGTTTTGGATTATTCGAGATTTTGTTGTTTTCGATTGTTGGATTATTTGGAATTTTGTTGTTTGTGTGTTTTGGATTATTCTATATTTTGTTGTTTTCGATTGTTGGATTATTTGGAATTTTGTTGTTTGTGGGTTTTGGATTATTCGAGATTTTGTTGTTTTCGATTGTTGGATTATTTGGAATTTTGTTGTTTATGTGTGTTGGATTATTCGAGATTTTGTTGTTTTCGATTGTTGGATTATTTGGGATTTTGTTGTTTGCGTGTTGGATTAGTTGGGATTTAGTTGTTTACATGTGTTGGATTATTCGGAATTTTGTTGTTTACGTTTTTAAGATTATTCAGGATTTCGTTGCTTGCGCTTGTAAGATCATTTGGGGTTTTGTTGTTTATGTGTGTTGGATTATTTTGGGATTTTGTTGTTTGTGTGTTGAATTACTTGGGAATTGGTTGTTTACGCTTGTTTGATTATTCGGGAATTCGTTTTTTACGTTTGTTGGAATATTCGGAATTTCATTATTTACGCTAGTTAGATTATTCTGGGTTTCTTTATTTACGCTTGTTGGATTATTTTGGATTTCTTTGTTTGCGCTTGTTATTATTTGGGAGTTCCTCCCGTGTTCTTCGCAGACATGGATTGATCATTAATATATTCATTGCCCACTTTATCTCTCGATATCAACATTGTTTCTTGTCAAGATCACTTCATATCCAACATATTATCTCCTGGTGTCACTATTGCATTATTTTTAGCCTTTTCTTTTACATAGTCCTTGCAACTCTTGCAATTTCCTTCATTCTTTACATAATTTTAAAGATATTCTACGCAATTAAAAAAAATATGTGAAGGCATACAATTAGTAATTAATTTCAACCTTCTTGTAAATTCCAAATTGTGTATATTCTCACCAACGTTAGAACTTTGAAGTTGATTTCATAAGAGCAGTAGCCCATGTTGTCGTGAGGACAACATAATGTAACGACTACAACATTGGGTTAATTAGCCCTCATGTCATTGTATCATTGTTCTGTGTGGTGTCCTTGTTTCCTTGAACCCCTTCAGCATAACCTTTGATCCACTTCCTTGGCACAGCTTTATGAAGCGTTGAATGATCTACCAGAGGTCTCTCTCTCTCTCTCTCTCTCTCTCTCTCTCTCTCTCTCTCTCTCTCTCTCTCTCTCTCTCTCTCACATAGTTGTGCAATATCTCTTTAGCACTTTCATCTTTGTGGTATTCTGTTTGGGATGCTTTTGTTGACTTTGATTGGTGTGTCTACTGACTTTGTAATTGTATTTCTTTGTAATCCGACTTTGTATTGATATGATATATCTTTGGATATTAGGGCAAAAGGTATTAAAACCTTGACGCTTCCTACAGGAATGTGATTTGTTCTTACTCTGATTCAAGTCCCTCGTAGTTACTTTTTCAAATGTAATTGGCCTTTTTGTTATAACCTCCCCATTAAATGCCTATTTTTATGATGTATATTACAATAGTATTGATGATATAAAGGCTTATGACAAATAACGTCCTAACGCAGATTTGTTTTTTGTATTGCTGTTATTCACTTGGTGGAGTGCTTCAGGCTAAAGTTGTAGGTGACACTTTATCTCCTCATATTCTAAGGGTGTACATTTGCTGGAGGATTTAGCTTGGCTAATCATATACGTGTACAGGAACTACGTTTTCACTCCGATTTTCTTTTGTATTTTGGGCTGTACCAACCATGTGTCACACGATCGTACATGGTAATGACATCTCCCCTCGCACTGATAGGAACCTGAAATAACATGTCTGTTTTTCTCACCGTTAACTGTTAACCGGTGAGCTTGTCGGTTGAACATGAAATTGCCTGTTATGTTTTGTATGCCCGTTTTGCCTCAAGTTTATGTATATATAAACGGATGTTCTGTAATAAAGTTTACTCAGTTGCTTTCATCCTGCCTTTGAGTCACAACCTTCTCTCAGCCCGTCACATTGGTGACCCCGGAAGTCGACTCGCTCCTCCTGCCTTCCACCCCCCCTCGCCCCTCCGTCATTGGTACTATGTCGGACTCCACGGAAGTTGGCACCGCCCCATTGAAACTTTCGTCGTTCGCCACCGGAGAGGCGTTTGTTTGGTTTCGGAACGCAGAAGTCCAGTTCCGCATCAAGGGCGTGACTCGCTCAACCACCAAAGCAGATTATGTTCTCGCGGCGATACCCGAGGACACCTTCCCGGAAATATCCGACTGGCTTTGTGAACAAGGAGACACCCAATAGCGTATGACGCCCTCAAAACATACCTTCTGCAGCAGTACTCGCCGTCGCCAGCCGCCTGTACGGCAAAGCTTTTTCAGCTCTCTCAACAACCGTTGGGGGACCAAAGGGCTTTGCTCGTCCTCAGGGAAATGACCAGTATCGCTTGCCTGCAACCTGCCGCAGACGGCTCTCCTCGTGAGGTGAACCTACTTCGTGCCCTTTGGATACGTCGTTTACCTGCCATACCCAATGTCGATAGCTTACCCATAAAGGACTTGATGATCAAAGCCGACGCCCTTATGGACAGCCACTTCACAACCTTCAAGACCTCCATCAACGCCTCCACTCCTGACAAAGAGGACGCCCATTCAATGTCAACCGAAGTTGACGTGAATGCCGTAGGACATACACGCCTACCCCGTGACATGCCGAAGCGGTGACAAAGCCACCCACCACCCATCACTCGCTCGCGCCCCAACCAACGACTTCTACAGCCACTTAATGCCTCCCATCGGCCGCAGTTTTGTTACTACCACTGCAGATTTGGGGCAGCCGCGAAGAAATGTGCCAAGGATTGTCAGCGGCCAAAAAAACGTGTAAGTAGGCCATCGCTTAAAGCGGTAGCCTCCCGTGTTTCTAATCTTTTCTTTTTACATGATGCAGGAACGGGCATGCGATTTTTGGTAGACACGGGTGCATGTTCTCTTTTGCCAAGGGAACTCTTCAGGACATGACGTAGTCTGTCTACGTCTGCCGACGTCCGCCTGGTAGCTGCCAACGGATCTGCGATACCCACCTATGGTTACGAGAACCTCACATTATCGTTTGGAAACGGTAAATTTAATTGGAAGTTTCTCGTTGTTGACGTCACATTGTCAATACTCTGTGCGGATTTCCTCTCTCATTTCCACCTTCTGGTCGATGTCGCCCACCGACGATTGGTCAACGCAGACTCGTACTTGTCGACACCTCTTCAACCCGCCCCCTCTAACCTCGCTCTCCACATCAGCGCACCCACGGGTGCCTATGCCCACCTCCTCACTTCGTACCCGGACGTTTTTCGTCCAGAACTTCGCCAAATGCCCACGGCTCCTGCCAAGCACGGTATTTATCACCATATCAAGACAACGGGATCCCCAGTCTTCGCAAATTTCAGACGCCTGGCACGGGAACGATTGGCAGCCGCCAAACAGACGTTCGCCGAAATGAAGGAAATGGGCCTTTGCCAAAAGGCCTCCAGCACATGGTCGTCACCCTTGTACACCGTTCTGAAGAAAGACGGGTTCCTCAGTCCGTGCGGGGATTACAGGCGCCTGAACATGCAAACAGAACTGGATAACTACCCCCTCCCAAACATCGCCGACGTGACCTCATACCTGCACAAAGCGAAGGTTTTCTCCACGCTCGACCTCCTGAAGGGGTATTATCAGGTGCCTATGAACCCAGAAGACATCCTCAAGACCGCCATCACCACTCCGTTTGGTACATAGACCTTCAATTACTCCTGTTTTGGCCTTCGTAATTCTGGGGCCACTTTTCAACGTCTCATGGATGGCATCTTAGGGGACCTCCCCTTCTGTGTATGTTATGTGGATGACATACTTGTGTTCTCTTCCTCAAAAGAGGAACACCTCCGTCACCTGCGCATCGTGCTTGACCGCCTGCAACAAAACGGTCTTGTAGTCTGGTACGACAAGTGTACCTTTGGCGCCAACGAAGTGTCGTTCTTAGGACACCGCATCACTCCTGAAGGAGTCCATCCCCTCCCTGAGAAGGTAGCAGCCGTTCAGAACTTCCCCACGCCCTCGACTGTCAAAGCTCTGCAGGAATTCTTGGGCATGATCAACTATTATCACCGTTTTCTGCCAGCCATTGCCGCCACTCTTTCTCCCCTCTACGCCTCCTTCAAGGGCAAGTCAAAGGACCTGAAGTGGGGTCCCCTTCAAGAAGCGGCCTTCTGCAATGCAAAGAAGGCTCTATCAACCACTGCAGCTTTCACTTTTCCTATCCCACATGCCCCTCTCCTTCCTTCCACTGATGCTAGCGATGTCGCTATTGGTGCAGTACTCGAACAGGTGGTCAAAGGCTCGCCCCGCCCATTGGCCTTCTTCAGCAGAAAACTGTCCAAGGCAGAATCAGGTTATTCTACC
>NC_090768.1:6961387-6971387 GCF_036898095.1 Palaemon carinicauda
CTCTCTCTCTCTCTCTCTATATATATATATATATATATATATATGTATATATATATGTATATATATACATATATATATATATATGTATATATATATGTATATATATGTATATATATACATATATATATGTATATATATATATATATATATATACATATATATACAGTATATATATACTGTACACACACACCTTATTTCATCCAGGTATGATCTGTATATATCATACTTGTAAAAAGAGTATTTTTATTATTAACAGCATCGACAAAAATGTGCCTCTTGAGATTTCATCCCACTTTAATTTTTTTCATTTTTTATTCATTAGTCTGCACCTGCAATGCTGGTAAGACTGGTGCAGTGTAAGTGTAAAAAAAGACTAACAGTAAAAATTAAAAGCTTTTCCTTTTTACGGTTGTAGATGCTCATCGTCTAACTCCATTCACTCTTTTCAAGTTATCTTCCACCGAGCTACTATGTAAAATTAAAAAAAGGAAGATTATCGAATTGTAATGCAGTTGGAGATATGAAATAAGCAAAGAAATTCTAATTGGCATTTAAGAAATCTATAATTGTGGAAACTGCAGCTGAAATTGATAGAGCATTAAACATTGGTACATTTCAGTCTATCTTAAAATGTCGAGCATGAGCATACATAAAATTGATTAAAGATCACTTACTCTGAGGTTAAAAACCTCTCATGAATGGCAAAGAGAAGGAACGGGGACAGTGCCCTAGCAAGCAGGACAATATCCCAGACTAACCATATATACATATGATCAGCGCCCAAGTACCCTCTCCACCTAAGTTAGGACCAAGAAGGTTCAGGCATTGGCTGCTGATGACTCGGCAGGTAGACTTATAGGCCTCCCAAAACCCCCATCCTTTGCTCACAAGGATGGGGAGGTTGCAGACACTACAAGAAACTATCGAGCTTGATCATGACTCGAGCTCCAGTCCGACAGATCAACAAACGGGGACTTTTACAGATAAAAGAACCATAAAATAAAAACGAAAACAAATCTCTTTCACACGTAAGGTCTGTTGTGCCCCTAACTCCCGATATGATTTCTTCGACCATAAAAACAAATATGGGATTAATTCCATAAATAGGCAATGGTGGTCTCCCATTGCCAAGCTTTGTATTCCGGGTGGCGCTAACGAGGTATCAAATACGATACGCTGATGTATTTTTTTTAGCGGGGGGATGTATTTTATAGGGATGTTTGTACTTAATTGTCATATTTCATAGTTTTTATGGAGGGATGTAATTTGTACTATTTTTTGTTATATGTACTAAATAGCCTTGCAGACCGTAATGCCCTTTGGTAGATGTTATTTTAATTGTAACACCTCTGTTACTCGGAAGCTCTTTATACAATCATGACGCCTCTGTGTTGTTGGCGTATTAAATATTTTTGTTTGTTTATATGTTAGTGTATTTTTTTTTCAAATCAATGTGACTCTATAGGTAGTATGTGTTAGTGGCAACTGCTTGTTAATTTTATTCTTGTTTAAATTGCCAGGTCAACAATTCACAGTGAAATTTAGAACGAATTAAGTTAGTTGTTCGAGATAATTATTTTTAATACTATTTGCTTCCTGTTACGTTAGAAAATTGAAACAATTTCATGCATCAGAAAAGACTTCAAAGACCCTCCTTTGCTGGAGGGACAAAGGCCTCAGGTATGTTTTTATTCATGTCTTGGGTTTGACCAATTTTCCTCACCACGCTGGCCTGAACGGATTGGTGATGGTGGGAGACTTTAGTCTGATCGATCACTGCAAACCAACCTATTGAATAATTTTATGAATGAGAAGACCCTCTTTGTCTGGAGTACAAGAACAACAAATACATCCCTTTCTAGTCCAATGCAGGACAAAGGCCTCAGACATGTTTTTATTCATGTCTGGGGTTTGACCAGTTTTCACCACCACGCTGGCCAGAACGGATTGGTGATGGTGGGAGACTTTAGTCTGATCGATCACTGCAAACCAACCTATTGAACAATTTTATGAATGAGAAGACCTTCTATGTCTGGAGTACAACAACAACAAATGCATCTGTTTCTAGTCCACTGCAGGACAAAGGCCTCAGGCATGTCTTTATTCATGTCTGGGGTTTGACCAGTTTTCACCACCACGCTGGCCAGTGCGCATTGGTGATGGTGGGAGACTTTAGCCTGATCGATCACCGCAAACCAACCTAGTATGGGTGTCCCTGACCAGTACAGCTTTGCTCATCAATGGTGATACACGAACCCTTTCACCACATTAAGGTATCCCTACCTTAAAGGGTAAAGTAGTTGCTAAAAGTATGTAGTCAGACATTTTGGCAACGTTACATTCAACTGAGCAGGAAAAAAGAGGAAAAAAGGAAAAAGGTATTACTCTATTCGTGTAATCTTCTGTGTTTTCCGGCTAAACTGAGCTGTGTTGGGAGAACCATGCACTTTAGGGTTGTGCAAGGCCGTTCCCCTTTATAGAGTTCATGAGCCGAACTAAGAGCAAAATTGCGAACAAAATACGTATACCTTTGTTCTGTCTTAACGTCTAAAGGTCTTAAAGGTGTGCATTACTAACGGCTAGTAGCACAAAAAGACGAAGAGCTTTTATTGTAAATAAAGAAACATAATTAAAGGTCAGAAGTTTTGTTGCATTTATTCAGAACGCAAGATTATAGTTTAATGACACTTTGGAAACAGGAAGTTAAAGTGTATAGGAAATGAGAGAGAGAGAGAGAGAGAGAGAGAGAGAGAGAGAGAGATATTATCATTCTTAAAATATGTGCCTTTTCATAACCTCTCTAACTTGCCGTTATCATTGATATGATTTATGTGGCCTAGGAAAAGATATACACTATGTATGTGTTCATTTGACCCTATTCTCTGCATTCATGTAATATAACAGTTGCTTTTCCTCACCATTAATGATATACAAAAATAACATTCAAACAGTGTTCAAAAAGTTCACCATTTTCTCATTCTCCCCACTCTCAAAACCTCCTGTCAACACAATTGCTTTCCTTGTTACATCTTTCTGGAATTCCAGACCCAATCAAAAATAGATTCGCCTGCAGAACAACACTTTGGAAATTTTAATGATCTCAGGGCTGTAGGATGTATACTGTACAGTATTATGGAGGTATGTGTCTATGTAATAAAGCCAATCTCTCTCTCTCTCTCTCTCTCTCTCTCTCTCTCCACAAGGCACCATAAGAGTTGGAAGACCCAGGCCTACATGGGTGAGGACTATGCAGCGTGAAGTAGATGATGGTGAATGGCGGAGTATTGATTTAAAAGCTTAAGTTAAGACAACTAGCGGAATCTAACCGAGGCCCTTTGCGTCAATAGGCGTAGGAGGAGATGATGATGATATGTATTTCCGGTCAACCATAGCCCTCCCGGTCCCTCAAGTAAGAGAGAGAGAGAGAGAGAGAGAGAGAGAGAGAGAGAGAGAGAGAGAGAGAGAGAGAGAGTTTTCTTTGGGTGGCGACGGTAGGATACCCTGGTGAGATGGGGAGGGTTTGTGTTACTTGTATATCCATCTAAATATGTAGCCATCATTTTTGACGGGTCGCGAACACTAGTACAGTATAATATCTCCTTGGTATTATTGAAAGTTTTTACTTATACGCTCAGTCTCAACTACCATGTATCAGTGTACTGCACACGAAATTTTGAGGTAATCCAACAATTTTTCTTAAAAACAGCTACTAACATAGACACGAGGTACCATTATACCATCATTACTTGTCTTTCCCTGTCCCTAATATCATCTTCTTTCCCACTTGAAATACTTTCCCAGAAATAGGAACGGGTATTTATTTGTCAGTGGCAAATGGCTTTCAGTGATGGTTACCCATTTAAGGGCCAGCCAATATAGTGGCTTGAATGTCCCTGCCATTAAACACATACAAAGTCATTTACACACAACTCTACACTTGCTCTGTGACCTGTGCCTTTATAGATAAGTCTAAGATGGCAAGTCTGTATGACTGATTGTTAGCTGTACATATGGAACATTAATTGAGGAATGTGGATGAATAATAGGAGTTGATTCACGAAGGTGTTATATTATTATTATTATTATTATCATTATTAATTGCTAAGCTACAACCCTAGTTGGAAAAGCAGAATGCTATAATTCCAGGGGCTCCAACAGGGAAAATATCCCAGTAAGGAAAGGAAATAAGGAAAAAATAAATATTTTAAGAATATTAAAATAAATATCTCCTTTGTAAACTATAAAAACTTTAACAAAACATGAGGAAGAGAAATTAGATAGAATAGTGTGCCCGAGTGTACCCTCAAGCAAGAGAACTCTAACCCAAGATAGTGGAAGACCATGGTACAGAGGCTATGGCACTACCCAAGACTAGAGAACAATGGTTTGATTTTGGAGTGTCCTTCTCCTAGAAGAGCTGCTTACCATAGCCAAAGAGTCTCTTCTACCCTTACCAAGAGGAAAGTAGCCATTGAACAATTACAGCCCAGTAGTTAACCCCTTTGGTAAAGAAGAATTTTTGAGTAATCCTAGTGTTGTCAGGTGTATGAGGACAGAGGAGAATCTGTAAAGAATATGCCAGACTATTCTGTGTATGTGTAGGTAAAGTGAAAGTGAACCGTAACCAGAGAGAAGGAATCAATGTAGTACTGTCTGGCCAGTCAAAGGACCCCATAACTGAATATCATAGTTGATGGTAGAAGGATCGAGGTAAAGCAAAAGATGCTAACTGTGTGGTAAACATAAAGAATCCAAATTTTGGAATGTATAGAGGGGTTGCTGAGCCAAATATCCTTTGTCGACGTGAATATAAAAGCACGTTTGGAATGTGACTGAAGGATAGTGGCAGGATGTAATAATGCTATTCCTAAACCTGATAAAATATTAGCTCTAACCCTCACATTAGATGGCTCTTCAGGTCACCATCAGTGTTAGCCCTCCCTTCTTCATATCCAAACCTCGGTAGCTTGTCTCAGTCCGTATATAATGTAGGCATGCAAGCAGACGACAAGATACAAGCACACAGTTCCACGCATATGCATCGTCTTCATTCGGTAGAGAAAATCTAGGATAGGGCCACTTTGCATTTCCCACGAGTCAGGCTTCACTCCTCTCTTTAGCTGTAAAGGTAGGTTTAGTAAAATAGAGATATTTTCCCTCATTACAGATTGTAGATGTTTTTTTTGCACTTTACGTGTCCCGCTTACATACATGATACATATGTGTGTGTGTATATATATATATATATATATATATATATATATATATATATATATATATATATATATATATATATATATATTAGTTCACTAAATATTTAGCTCCACGAGGCACTAGAAGAGTTGGAAGACCCATGCCTACATGGCTGAGGACTATGAAGCGCGAAGTATATGATGAATGGGGAAGTATTGAATTAAAAGCTTAAGATAGATACGACTGGCAAAATCTAATCGAGGCCCTTTGCGTCAATAGGCGTAGGAGGAGATGATGATGATGATGAGGATGATATATATATATATATATATATATATATATATATATATATATATATATATATATATATATATATCTGTGTGTGTGTGTGTGTGTGTGTGTGTGTGTGTATAATATAGGTTGATGAAGCTCGAGAGAGGTTCCAGTACTCGGCTATTCACATGTAGGCAATACCTAAAAAGATGACAGCCTGGTGAAAAGATTCATTGGTACGTTGAAAGATAGCAGGAGGTTGACTAATATTCAATTCCAAAAGGTATGTAGACAAGGGAGAAGAATAAATGCACGAGGTGGGTTTGAGATTTTGAGAAATGAATTTAGTTGTTGTGGGGAGGTGTGTTTGTTGGTTGGTGCGCGCTGGCATTTATAGTTATTCATACATAACGGCCGGGTATGTAAAGGGAATATGTATCTTTATACCCTGTGATGTATCGGAATGCTTGTATGTTACGTTTGCATTTCATGTGTACGTATATCGACAAAGGATTATTTTTCTTTTATGGGGTTTCAAAGGAATTGATTCTTATTTGTTTCGTACAAATGGCATATCATTGAAACTGTGTCTGTTGAAATTTTGATTTTAGAAAAATTATAATTGGTTTGACTTTGAAATATTTCATGTCTTCTCATATTCTTTTATTTTTTTATTTGTTATTACAATCCTTCCTGTTTATTACAATCCTTCCTGAATAAGCTGCCTTTGAAGTCTAAAGTTCAGTTTTAGTAGTCCTGTTAAATTATGCAATTTGTATTGTATGTCTACATACATTTATCATCATTGCATGTCTCCATAAATTTTCTATCTCCTTTATTCCTCTTCATGTATCCTCTTGAGAAATAACTGCATCATACAATACCTTCGTGTGACTAAAAATATAGATGTGGTCTCAGTGTCCACCTTTGCCATTTGAAACAGTGGACAGCGGAGGAGTTCGTGTAGGTGTCGTAGGTCACTGACCCAATATGAAGTTACATGGGTATAGAAATAATGTCCTTATTTTGTTCAATTGAACTTTCCATCTTGACTCAGTTTTCTTTTGCCTTTTGATATTTTACTAAAAAACAAAAAAAATAAAAAAAAAATAAAGAAATACCACTCCATTTGCCAAATGAGCTAGTCGTATCGCATCGTCTTTCAAATATAAATAAGGGTCATTTGATACATTATTAAAAACGAAATTTTCGAAAACTTTATAATTGGTCACGAGTTGTAACTATATTATCCAAAAATATAGCAAAATTTGTTTCCACTGTTAGTTACATTAATAAACTCAAACTTAGAGCTGTTAATTGCCTGCATGTTCTGGGCAAGATGTTTATTATTAGTTCTTTAGGTTGCGTTGCAAACTTATGCTGCAGTGAGAGTAAGAAGAAATTTACGTATTTCCCGTTTAGCTGGTTAGCTCATTAGCGTGATTTAGCATTTCATAAATCTAATCAAAACAAGGTGGCATTTTAAGTTTTTTTTTTATATAAGATTTAATCTCTAACACTACAAAAATCGAGCGGCTTCATACTGAACTGCTTTCGAACTGGGCTTTCACTTACGCTTAATTACTATAGTCAATTTTTTTAATGAGGCGCATTTGCATTGACTCGCAGCGGGTGCCCTTTTAGCTCGAAAAATTTTCTTGCCATGTGATTGGTTAGAATTATCTTGTCCAACCAATCAGCGATCAGGAAACTTTTCCGAGCGGAAAGGGCACCCCTGCGAGTCGGTGCAAATCTGCCTCACTAAAAAAAAATTACTATAGCTGTTTCATTGTTGTGGAATATCGGATAGTAATTACTGTTGAACTTGAAGAGGTTTGACCTTACAGACAACAGTCTCGCTAATGAAGAATTTTATTTTTATCTCCAATGGTACCACGATTAAGTTGCTATTTCTGACTTTGGCTTCCTGGGATGAAATGGAATCCGAGGCCGAATTAGACTTGTGTTTGTGTACACGAAAATGGCATTGTTTCTTTGGATAAAGATACGATGACGCAATTAACGTGTAGCCACGGTTTGGGTTATTTTGAATAGTTTGTCTCTTTTTCTTTTTGCGTCTTTGAGATATATTACACATTGCACATCCGCACATTTATGGGTGTGTATATATACACTGTATTATATAGTATACAAAGATACTGCTCCAGAGAAAGACATATTAGTGTAGAGTTTTTTTATTATTAAAATCAAGTTGTTTATTATCATGAAAATGGTTATTATTAGTATTGAAATTAATAAAATTATCATTATGAGAAGTCTTGAATTTTTATTTAGATGCACAACTGACTTTAAGCAAAAGCGTCAGGGGTTTTAATAGCAGTGTTTCAATCCTGTCAAACAAGAGCAGATTTTGAACTTGGATGCGCTACAGCCTATAAGTTATTGTGTCATGAAGGATGTAGCGAGGCCAATTCAGTATGTGCAGAAAACTTCCACGATATCGCAATTTTTTTTCTCGAGGTTATTTTAGTGTACTGTATATCAATCAGCTAGTCTGAGGGTATACACGAATACATTTATCCATATGTATGGATGTCTAAATGAACGTGATATCCGATAGGTTTATTAAATCTGTTTCCATGTAGAATGGCATGAACTGTTATGTAACAACAGTCAGTTTAAATCCCAGAAATATGATCCATCATACATGACATGGTATTAAATATTTAGATTTCGTTGGGTGGTGAATGCGATGAATTTCTGAAATGCCTTTAGCTCAAAAAGATAATTTACATGCTATAATTATCGTGAATTCTACTTGGATAAGCACGCTCATTATGTTTAATCCATAAACGTTCATGTTATAAGCTTCCAAGAGCGCATTTCGTTACTAATTTTGAGTTATAGCAATGATACTCGATCGATGTACTGTATCAGAATAATCAAATATTAATCCCTATTACAGAGGCATATAAGTGTGTCTCTAATTGGTAGCTTAATGAATGCAACGGTTCATAATGAGCCAGGTTAGGGCTAAACATTCTACGTCCAGGATGTAGTATGTGGCAGAGTCAATATTATTATTATTATTATTATTATTATTATTAGCCAAGCTACAACCCTAGTTGGAAAAGCAAGATAGTATAAGCCCAAGGGCTCCAACAGGGAAAAATAGCCCAGTGAGGAAAGGAAATAAGGAAATAGATAAATGATGAGAATAAATTAACAATATATCATTCTAAGAACAGTAACAACGTCAAAACAGATATGTCCTATATAAACTATTAACAACGTCAAAAACAGATATGCCATATATAAACTATAAAAAGACTCATATCAGCCTGGTCAACATAAAAACATTTGCTTCAACTTTGAACTATTGAAGTTCTACTGATTCAACTACCCGATTAGGAAGATCATTCCACAACCTGGTCACAGCTGGAATAAAACTTCTAGAATACTGTGTAGTATTGAGCCTCATGATGGAGAAGGCCTGACTATATAGATGGTATGTGGTTGGTTGATGTAACGGTGTCTTTCGTCATTTCTGATAAAGGCTTTTTTGAAAAGGACTCTTTCTTTTGTGTTGATCTGTAGTATACTTTGATACGAACGATATCCAGGAGACTGAAGCGAGGAATTCTTTGTGTTCATTGTGTTCAAAAGCTTTTTTTACTTGGTTTATATGGATTATTATTATTATTATTATTATTATTATTGTTGTTGTTGTTGTTAATATCTTCAAAATTTATGTATATATGTATGTATGTATTATCATTATTATCATCATTATGATTATTAGTTATTATTATTATTATTATTATTATTATTATTATTATTATTATTATTATTATGAAGGAAGTGCAACAAGGTAAAAGACAATTTTCTTCTAAAGTTGCCCCGGAAGGTAGATTATGCATCACTCCTACCTTCTAGATAGGAATAATATAAAGTCCTTAACATCGCAGCCACTTTAAGCTTGCTATCATCCACACCAAAGCAATGAAAGATGTTTTGTTACCCAATTTTGCCGTAACCGTTATTAAAACAGGTTTTAGAACTGCCAAGACTTAAATCCAAATGTTTTTATGTTGACCAGGCTGACACGAGTCTTTTTATTGTTTATATATGTCATATCTGTTTTTGACGTTATTAATAGTTTATATAGGACATATCTGTTTTGACGCTGTTACTGTTTTTAGAATGATATATTGTTAATTTATTCTCATCATTTATTTACTTCCTTTCCTCACTGGGCTATTTTTCCCTGATGGAGCCCTTGGGCTTATAGCATCTTGCTTTTCCAACTATGGTTGTAGCTTGGATAATAATAATAATAATAATAATAATAATAATATCACAGTGACCACGCGACATCTCGTTCTGATACTTTTAGACAGATAGCTCCCAACAAAACATTCCGCTTTTCCAACTAGGGTTGTAGCTTAGCAAGTAGTAGTAATAATAATAATAATAATAATAATAATAATAATAATAATAATAATAATAATAAAGATTGTGGTGGCTCATTGGAAGCGTCTTTGCATGGGGATCGCCGAACTGAGGTTCGAGT
>NC_090768.1:6981387-6993887 GCF_036898095.1 Palaemon carinicauda
TTGATCCTGAGGTTTCGCCTATGAAGAGCTGTCCTCCCTTGAAGTCTTAGGTTCTTCGAAGATAGACCTTTAGACACTCTACTGGACATAGAGAGACATCTTCCTTCAGAGGGCAGATTCTACAGGGACCCCACCTTTAGGTGGGTAGCTCGTTTTTGGCGAGAAAGGTAGGATCAGGAAAGAGATTCAGTTCTCCACTTCTTGTCTCTTTTTCAAAATACTGGAAGTTTAAAAATTTATCAAATGGCAATATATTATAATCAAGAGCGAATTTAAATATTTATTTTACATAAAACAGAACTTTCACTGAAATATGTATTAGAGAAAATGGCTCAGGATCGTAGGTTGTCTTATTGCTTCTTGGCATTTAAGCAAGGTATCCGTCCCTATGAAGACCGATGATGTGACCTATATCAGAAAAGTCCTCAGGATCTATAAATATGTTATAAATACGCTCTATTAATAGAGAGCAAATATACGAAATTATAATATCAAAACTATTTAATTGCCAATTAATATAATAAATGTAGGAAGATCGAACAAATATGAACTTGAACGAGCAAAATAAAACGGACACCTCACAAATATAAGTAATTAAACCGGCAATAAATTCTAAATTTTAAATAAAAACAATATGGTTGGTCCATTGGATGATTCTTTTATAGTTCAGGTTAAGGAGACAATTCATTAAAAGTGAATGAGTAACTTGAGTGAAATTTACAAGGCACAAGCATCAATGTGGTTTGCAACTTACCTCCACTCTAAGCAAGCCTCTCTAGGTCAATTACAGCTGTCGTTGTTAATTGACAAGTCGATGTAAACTTGCTGTAACTCCATGGTATAGTAGCCTCAAAAAGAAGTAATCCATGGGCTCGCACTTTCAAGCAGGATCATCCTCGACCAACGGTCACACTAGTCACTTAATGCTTCATGATAAACTTTAGGGTGGATAGGTGAAAATTACAGGAGAAGAGTTGACACGCCCTTGTCCGCTGCTGAGTGAAAATGCACTCCCGTCTGCAAACGCTGGGACTAGAAGTAAACTTTTGAGGTGGATTAAAGGTTTTCGTTCAGTCTCAAAACTCTAGTATTAAATTTAATCACTCTAAAATAGGAATTTTAGGGTTGCAAACTATAGATGCTTTTCCAAACTTAAAACGTAACATTGTGAAATGGAATGAGTCTCCAAAGCAAGAACACGTACTAACCATTATAGATAATTCAAACTCCCCCCCCCCAAAAAAAAAAAAAAACTTAAAATTTTGAAATAAGCAAAGAGTAGAATTCAACGACCTTAAAGGGTGGATACTACACTCAAAAGTTAAAAAGAACAAAGTGAAAAAAGTTTCACTTTTTTTTTTTCAACACTCCCAGGAAAGACATTCAATTTGAACTGTTTTAGTGTCAGAAGAAATTGAATATCTTTTTATCAGCAGTAAAAAAAAAAAAAAAAAAAACTCACGTCCCATACGATTAAATATATACAAGAATTATTTACAAGGTACAAGTAATGAATATTAAGCATCTCCATGAAGATAAAGATTTTTCGTTTTTTTTGTGCGCCTTTCAAAGCAGCCAATCTTTTAGGCCTCTTTGATTCAAGATCCTCATTGGAATACTCATCTTGCCTATGCACTGCTTTAGAGTGAGAATATTCATTAATACTCAGTAGAGGAATTAGTGATGAAGTGTCTATTTACTCTTTCTTTGTTTCCTTTCATTACTGTTGCACCAGTGGTTTCACCACTTGAGTTCATCTGAACGCATTTAACGATTCCCATAGGATAATTTGCAGGTTTCATATGAACATCTTTATGTAAAACTATATCACCAACTTGCAAATTCTCGTGCCATACTGGCTTGTATCTAGAACCAACATTAGTGGCTTGATGCACAAGTTTTGCAAGGAATTCAAAGTTATAAATTTCTTTTAAACATGAACGAGACTTGCGCAATTTACTATAACTGTCCTTAATATGCTCTACTGGATCCTTAGAAGGAATCCATGAAGTGTCGGAATCTGGAAGAGGTTGCAAATTAGGAATGATGCTCAAAGACACCAACTCGTAGCCCTTTAGCAAAATTTCAGATGTTATTGTTGCAGGAATGACTTCATTTGGATTATTATATCTTAAAGACTCATGAAAAGCAATTGGCCTGCGATTATCTAAATGTACAGTCTCTGCTATAAGGAACTCAAAATCAAGAGAATTCAATACAGTATTTCGAAATGAACCATATATAAGTCTTTTAACTAATTTAACACAACTTTCCACAAGTGATCCAAGTTGGTTACAGCCTTTGTAATGTTGCTCAAATTTTACAGCTCTCATTCCATGTTCCTGTAGATATTGCACAGTATCTGGGTCCCTTAGAAAATCAGAAATTAAATTAGTACCTGCAACAATTTGAGATCCCATATCTGAAAAGCACAATTGTGGAGTACCATACTCCCAAATATGTAACTGAAGTGCTCTCAAAAATGTGGGTACAGTCAGGTCAAGGCATAATTTTAAATTTATAGCTCGAGACCACAAACAGGTTATACAAAGCAACCAAGTTTTTGTTTTAACCCCTTGGTAATTAATATAACACGGGCCAAGATAGTCCAGGAAAATAGACCTGAAGGGAATATATGGAGGTTTCAACCTAAAACCTCTGTATGGACTTTAATTCAATTTGACTGCATGTCTGTGAAATCGCCTGCAGTTTATACTTTCTTTCAAAATCTTCTTTACAGTCGAAAAGAAATGTGAAACCCAAAAAGTTTTCCGAAATTCGGTCAGCAATGAGTAGATGCCAGCAAGGTTGGTCATTTTATGCATTTCCAAGATTAATTTCTTGGTCAGGACGCTATCCTTTGACAAAAGGATAGACGAGAACATAAATTTATCTCTGTCCTTCCAGCGTGCAGTCTTACTTCTAACACGCGATATACCATTGTGATCTGGATAAATATTAAGTTGGCTGATTATATTAGGAATCTCTTTAACTGCATTAGAAGACCGTGCAAAATATTTAAAATATTCTGGAAAGTGAATCTGTTGGTCTCTGTAGATTACAAAGTTATAAGCTTCTGACAAAGTTTCTTCATCAGTAAGACAATTAAAATGTGAATATTTACTTGGGTCCCGCATCTTTACTGCAATTTTCAGGTTATTAATAAACCTTATCACATACCTATGGACTGAAACTATACTCTTGAAGCCAGAAAAGGAATCCACAGAAACCAAATGGTTTATATCCTCCCGAACCACAGATTCAGTAGCAACATGAACATGACTACTTTCAAGAGGAGAGCTTATACCTTCTTCTCTGAGCAATGTATTAGGAATGGTGACTTCCATCAGATCATTTGCGAAAACATCAATATCTGCATCAGCAACAGGACCACTGAAAAAAATTAGAATTCATTAATTGCTTATAGGAGAGAGGTCGGGTGATTGCATCAGCTGGGTTTTTAGAGCCTGCACAAAATTTAACTTAATAGGGAATTCTTCACACATTCTGCAGATACTATGTAATCTATTTTTCACAAAGATGCTCAAATTACGTAATTTATCAAACTTTGTAACGTGCTGATAACCAATGTAAGCAAACTAGACTATCTGTGTATAGATCCATTCCTACTATGTTAATAGGCTCAACACGATTAGAACCACTGAATTCTCTTCTAATATCATGTAATACTTCAGTCCCTAAAGAAACTGCCAGAAATTCAAGAGAAGGTATGGATTTAGATTTTAACTGTTTGTTAACAAATCTGTTCTTAGCCATAACAAAGTTTGTTTTTTTAGTTCTCAAATTATATAAGAACACAACACAACCGTAAATTCTTCTAGAACTGTCTGTATATCCAATCAAATTATACATATCATCTCTCCTACCAACAAATCTAATAACTGAAATCTCTGGAGAAGAATTTAGCTGCTTAGCAATATTAATCCATTCTCTTAGCAGATCATCAGACAGCCTATTGTCCCAACCTATTTCTTTATTGCACTGTAAAGAATGCATGAATATTCTAGCTCTATTTAGTAAAGGTCCACAAAAATTAAAGAGATCAAAATTTGATGCAATTGAACTCAAAATCTGCCTTTTAGATGAAGCATTCTTATCCAAAACTAATTTCTGGGTGGACAAAGAATCAGTCTCTGTATTCCAAAGCAAACCAAAAAGCTTAGTCAAAGGGGTCGACTTCTCACCAGTTTCTCCATCAATGGAACTCTGCAAAGATTTACAATTTGTTATAAACTGTTGTACTTCAAATCTTAGGTTAAAGAATGTGCTTCAAATTATCGAAGGCCCATTTCAATTTGACAGGGTCATTGAATGAAATCGCGCAATTATCCATATAACATAAATCATGAATATTTTCTTCAAATTCCTAATTTGTGGCGAATCATTCTCTCTATCAATCATGAGAATATAATATAAAACTAAAAGCAGTAAAGCAGGACTAGGTCTAAGACCAAAAGGAAGCCGAACATGTTTGTACACAATCAATGAAAAATCATTCTTGGCAACATTTCTGTACCAATAAAACAAAAGCTTTTGCTGATCAGATTCAGGCAACACAATTTGCAAGAAGGCTTTTTTCAAGTCAAAGCACAGGACATTGCTATCAAATCTCAATTGCAGTTTAGAAGTAGATACTTTCTTATTAAGGCAAGGGCCAGCTAACATTGCCTGATTGTGGCTGACTGTTAAAGGCTTTGAGGGATCGTTTTCACAAATATTAGAAAGAAAAACATTTCTGCATTTGCTACTCGCCTTTTCGAACCTAAATACAGGCATGTGTGGTAAAAAGGAAAAACTAGGATGCTCCTCCAAGAATTGAGATATCTACCCTCTCTATTATACCCAGACGCTCTTGTTCTCTGAAAACATCGTCTATCATTCCAAGAGACTTACCATATTTGTGATATCTCTTAAAATTAGACTTTAGCACCAACTTTGAAAGAGTTTGATTTTTACCAAGAAGATGAGACACTTTCTTATTCCATAAGATAGGAAGCACTAGTTTCCCATCATCACTGCGTGTAACAGAATTCAAAACATAATCTATCAAATGCATATCATTTTCAACACAAGATTCATTATACAAAGTTTGATCATAATTCAGTATCTGAGAATAGCATCGGTAGCCTTTTTTAGTTCAGATTGAACAAGATTACCTTTATCATCAAGTACGGCATAATTTACTTCTGCAGAAATACATTCAGTATTAGGGGAATGATCTTTTTCCGGCTCAATAATAGTCACTGAATCAGCCTCAGAATGATTAAGTAATACGTTTGGATTCCCTTGCAAATTTCCCAGCTATTCATTAACATTTCCAGAAAGCATAATGCCAAGGGAAGTTTCAAATATGCAGAGGGAACACCAGAGCCAAACAATTTCGTCATTTCTGGTAAACAATGAATGGAATTAGTTCCGAGTATGAACTTAATATCAGAGATCATATCCTCCCCTTTTGCCAAAAATTTATCTGCAAATGCATATCCCTTTTCCAGAAATCTTTCAACAATTCGACTCAAACCTGGAAAAATTAGCTTTGTATTGATTTCTGGAATGCAGATTGCTTCCACACAAAAACTGTTGACATTATTATTTAAATTAAAAAGAACAACATTAGTCAATAAATTTCTTTGAGAGTTAATACCTCTTACAGTGACACTGAAATTTTACTCCAATATTTCCAAATTATATCGCTTTGCAAATTCAGCATTAATAAAATTAAGCTGAGAACCACTGTCTTTAAGACAACGTATTTGCTCATTATTAGATAAAACAACCGAGAAAGTGGATAAAATGGAAGCCCCAGTATGTAAAAGGAGCTTGTCGCAATCTATGCTTATCATGCCATTTGTTGCTCCGAGGGAAGAGCCCTTTTCTTTATTAACGTTATCAGTAGCAACTTTACCATTACTATCACACAAAAACTGAAATGCCAGTTGTAACATTTGTTACATTTTCTCAAGAACCAGAATCTACATGCACTTGTTTATGAGGATTAGCACATTTAGATGGATCTTTCAGCTGTGCTCTTAGCACTGGGTCTGTTACTGCTGCAAACTGGAGAGAGCCCAGTACTCTTTCCTGTTGGCGTCTTGAGATCCTGTTGGATTTCAGTAGTCTCTTGACAGAACCCGCGATCTCTTTCCTCTTCTTCGGTGGAATGGAGAGGCGGTGTGACTGCAAGTTCCAATGGATTCCCAACCATTGAAACTCTTGAGCTGGAGAGAGGCAAAACTGGATCACTTTCGTGGTTGCCTGCAGACAAGCAGTCTTGGATGCTGCCCACACCAGCCAGTCGTCCAGGTATGCAGCTACCTGAACGCCTTCTAAGCGTAGCTGTTGTACGACTGCATCCGCAAGTTTCGTGAAGATCCTTGGGGCTATGTTTAGTCCAAAGGGCATGGCTCTGAAGACATACTTCGTCTTTTGTAGCTTGAATCCTAGGTAGGAGGAGAGGGGCGACTGACTGGAAGGTGCCAGTAAGCATCTGCCAGGTCTATTGAGACTGTGTACGCCCCTTTCGGTAACAAGGTCCTTATGTGTTGTAGGGTTAGCATCCGGAACTTGTTGTTCTCGATGAACTTCTTGAGTAGAGACAAGTCTAGAATGACTCTTGAGTTTATCCGAGTCCTTCTTGGGAACACAAAACAGCCTTCCCTGGAATTTGATAGACTTTGCTTTCCTTATAACCTTTTTGTTCAAGAGTTCTAAGGTATATTCTTCCAGTAAGGGGATGGAGTGTTGGAAGAACTGAGGAAATGAAGGTGGAGATCTGTTCCATTTCCATCCTAGTCCATTCTTGATTAGGCTGTGGGCCCAGGGATCGAAGGTCCAACAATCCTGAAAGTGGAGGAGTCTCCCTCCTACATGGAGCATCTCATTGTTTGGATGGTCCGGAGGGTTTGCCACCCTCACCACGTCCGCCCCTACCTCGTGAGGGGTTTCTTGAGGAGCCCCGTCTAGATCCTTTTCCTTTCGGGTGAAAGATAGTGGTGTGCCTCTCAAAACCCGGGTTGAAGGCTGGTGACTGGTCTACCAGCTGCTGAGGCACCACTTGGAAGGTGGTTTGTGGTTGAGCAACCACTTGGGGCACCGGGGTCATGGTGACCGTGGGATGTTGCACAGGTCGAGAAGGTAGTCTTGGCTTCTTCGTCTTCCTCTTAGGTTGGGGACAAGCATCAGGGTAAGATTTTCTCTTAGTAGACATGCCCCACTTTTGGAGAAGGTTCCTATTCTCCGTGGCGGCTTTGGCGACTACTTCCTTTGGGAAGAGGTCCTTCCCTCAGATACAGGAAGTGATCAGCTTCCTGTGTTCGTGTTTGACCGTTGCATTGGCAAACACAAACTCCCTGCAGGCCCTCCTAGCCTTCACAAAAGCGTACAAGTCCTTAACTAGGGTGCCCATGTGCATCTTGGCCAGGACTGTGTACATGTCTGGGGTGCTAGCAACGCCTGCGCACATCTCCATGTAGTTCTGGAGGGAAAGAGAGGCGGCAAGTCTCTCCTTTGTCTCCTGTTCTCTTCTCAGGAGAAAGTCCGACAGCTTCGGGAGGTTCTCACTGAACTGCTGCCCTACGATGTCTGCGTCGAGTTTCGAGACTGAGAAGGTTAGGTGGACCTCTTTCCAATCCTTCTCATCCGAGGGCAAGGGCAGAGACAATGGCCTACACTCCTCTAGCGTAGGACAGGGTTTGCCAGCATCACTTGCCTTCAGCACAGTACGGAGAGCTTTCGACGAGAAGGGGAAAGCTCTTGATGAAGGAGAAAGAAAGGTAGGATGTTTCTTGCTCAGCGCATACCCTGCCTTCTACAGGCTACTCGGCAAGAGAACGTGTGCCTTGTCGTGGTCGAAAACCATGACTTCCTTGGGTTCCGTCTGTTCCTTAGATGCCGGCTCACTCTTCAGCCGGATGAAACATTCCTGGTAAGCCGCAAGGTTTGGCCAGAATAAGATGTCGTCCAGGGGGATGGCCCCCAACTTCTCCGAAATGTAGAGTTTCCCATTCATCATGGGGATGAACTTAGCATACCTCTAGGGATTGGTTTCGGAGCATGTTGGCAGGTCAGACGTTTTAGGTCGCTTGTAAGACCCACGAGAAGTGACTATGCGGGTTGCTTCATGAAATTCCTTCCGCATATCTCCGTTTTCCTTAAGTAGAGAGTCCAATAGCATCGTGATCTGGGCCATAACCGCTTGGCCCAGCGGGTCTAGTGGAGGGGTAGGAGCCGAAGACGTTGACGGCTCAGGCTGGAATGCCGACACAGAGAGAAGGGGGTCCTCTGCTTCTGTCGACTCGAGATCATCGTCTCCTCCGGGTGGTTGGGCCACCTCTTTGTCAGGGTCCTCTTGAAGGAGATCCTTTTCGGTATACAAGGACATTTCAGACATCCTCTCCTGATGGATGTCCATGCCTTTTAAAGCCTCGTTGATATCTGCCTCAATTGCAAGCTGTACGCAAAGAGGCCCGGGTCGTGCCTGAGGTACGACGGCATCAGCTGTTGCCTTTGGGAACAGCATGCTTCTCATTAACTCGCTTGGTAGGTACGGTCCCGGAGAGTTCTTCTGGAACCCTCGTACCCACTTCCGAAGCTTTTCTCTTGCAGCATCCCTCGACTCCGTCAACTTGGGATCACCGAAACTCTCGGTCATCAAGGCCGAGCAGACGTTGCAATTCTTGGGATCCCAATATCTCAAGGTTTCAGTTGCGATGGAGCAGGGGGCATGAGACCTGCACATGGAGTGACCACAAAAGTTCTTACTCTTGTGGTTGCAGTAGATGACCTCACATTTCACCTTGGTCTCCTCCTGTAAAGAAAGGAAAAGTGAAATGAGTATGGGGTAATTTATCACACTGATAAATTTATGTTCATGCATAAAATTAGCACTACAGTACTATTATCATTATAGCTTAGGATAGTAAGCTAGAAAGAAAATAGGAAAGACATATATCTGTGTCTCCAGTCCAGACAATTGCTGCAACCTGCCTCTATATTAATATTTAGAATTTCCTTATTAGGGAAAACTAGGGTGGAAGAGCTCTAATCTCTAGAGCTAAAGTTAGTGTATACTTGTACTAACCCTTCCATAATGGAATAATAATATTGTAGGGTAAAAATATTAAGTTCTGATGACTATGGCTCATCAGGAAATTGAAGGAATACTTCACTTCAAAATTATAATTGGTCTCAACAATGTACTGTAAAAGGACACACAGAATATGTTGGAAAATATAAACTACTGTATATTATATACTATAGTTTTCTAACTGCGGTATGTACTATACTGCAGAAATACTGGCTACTGTATAAACTTATACTTTAGTTCTGCCGGCTAGGCTAGTACCTGACGGCACAAGCTGACAGAGAGAGAGAAAGCATGGAGAGAAGGGCTACCTTATTATTATAGTTTAGTACAATAAATAAGGTTGTAGGGACTACTGTCCCTACTGCCTTCTTCCGGAATGAGGATTCAAATGGAAGGGGGAATGTAATCATTCTAGCTTCCATCCAGCCACAGAATCTGTTGCTGGCTGCTCTGCCGGTTCCAGGGTTTGTGGATGGCTGTCCAAGAGAAGACTGAAGAACACTCAAAGTCATAAGGGTCTCCCACCGGATCCTTGCGTCTGTTAGGGGGAAGGTCGAAGCGGCAATCAAGCCGCCTTTGTAGGAGCCCGGCCGGCATCGCAATCCACCCGGCAAGCGGGGAGATGGTAGTTTACCGGCCAAAGATGTTGTGACGGCTAGGCCATCACTAAAGGACAGAGAGAGGAAGGGAAAAGAGTCTTACATTTTGTGTCGGAAGAAGGCGGCACATTTGCCTCCCACTTTCGGTCACAAACGTAGAAACGTAGTTTCTATACCGGCGCCGTCTTGGGCAGCAGAAGTATATCGATTCCTCAGCCTAAGATCTTGCCGGATATAAGACATGTCTTCTAGACCACAAGGGAGAAGGTGGCGGCAATTGTACTACCACTTTCGGTTGGGGACTAGGGAAGCCGGGCTTCCTATGTCTGCAACTGTAAACCGGGAGGGGAGTGACTAGTCCCCTGTCAGTAGAGTTGCTGACATCAAGACTGAATACTCTTAGTTACTGTCGTAATTCAAAGCCGGGATACTCACCGGCAAAGAGGGAAGACAGGAAACACTAGCCTAGTCAAGCCGGAGTACACTACTCTATGGCAAGACCAAGATAGGGTTGTCGCCTAATGGCGACACTCGAGGGAAGGTAGGGTTTACCCTTAAATCTCGAAAAGAGACGAGTATCGAATTATATAAGTAATTCTAGGAGATATACTATTTCCTACTGAATTGATATAACGATACAAGAGGGTAAACGGGGATAATGTACGAAAGTATACTAAAACGCATTAGGCTAGCCTAGCGCGAGTCGAGATCTCAGCTATGCTACGTCACCGAGACTATCCTTTACGATCGAAACATTTCATAGAAGAGGAAATATACGTGCATGATCTTATCTTCTCTAGTATAATTATGCCTAATAGCTATAATTCATTAAAGCTAAATACCGAGAACGTCGTCCCTCCTGACTAAATAAGACATACATGGGGAATGACAGCGTCCAAAATGGCGCCTCCAGTGAACGGCTATGCTCGGATAAAGACATCTAAATTATGCTAATTTAATTGTGAGAAGGGAGCTAAAAATTATACACAGGAAAGATTAAATACTCAACTTTCCAGAGGCTGAAGATGCTGGAGAATGCCTGATAAATCCCAAATATTAGTAACACAACAACGAGAGCAAGCGGGAGATACACCGTGCTTAATTCGCTACTATCAAAGGAATGGGTCGCCCTGTTGGACGCTGTAGTATTACGGGAAGGAGATCCACCGGGTAACCTTGATGACGGCTCCCCGTCATTTTCGCCACTCTTCCCCCTCAGAGCGAAAACTCTATTTGGGGTGAAGATTGCCATGTGTTGTATCAAGAAATACGTCCCCTGATATTATGCGATGTCCTTAAGAATTTTCTTAAGGATACTCGCGCCATGAGTTAGAATTCTGGAGACCTATGGTCAATTCTCTGGGAGTATCACTGTAGCTAAATATCCCTTAGAAAGCTGCGTAAAGGAACCTTCCATCAGAACGACATGGCTGAGCCCAAAAATATGTGTATATATATATATATATATATTTATATATATATATATATATATATATATATATATATATATATATATATATATTTATATATATATATATATATATATATATATATATATATATATATATATATATATATATATATATATATATATAGCCAGACACTTGCTCTTTATCATCGAAATCCTTAATTCACTTTCATGGTATCGGATTGACTTTCGGTATAGGGTTCCACTTTACTGAATATACAGGATGACTCTCTCTCTCTCTCTCTCTCTCTCTCTCTCTCTCTCTCTCTCTCTCTCTCTCTCTCTCTCTCTCATATATATATATATATATATATATATATATATATATATATATATATATTTTTTTTTTTTTTTTTAATGGCCAGTTACATGAGTTGTAAACTAATGAGAGAAAATATGCTTTATTAGCTTTTTTATATCTCGCTTCTAGTAAATCGTCTGGCGTTGGTAGAATGTGTGTCTGAAATGTCTGAATCCGCCATTCTGTGGTGGATCTGCTGAAACTCGATGGTAGTGATACAACAAGGAAAGAGGGTTTTTGTATCGTTAGGAGTAACTGGAATTTCTATGTGTATATATATATATATATAATCTAAACATTATATATATATATATATATATATATATATATATATATATATATATATATATATATATATAATCTAAACATATATATATATATATATATATATATATATATATATATATATATATAATCTAAACATATATATATATATATATATATATATATATATATATATATATATATATATATATATATATATATATATATATACGGTCATCCTAAGGTTTCCCCGTCCCTCCGCTAGGGGGGAGATAGAGAAGTCATATCCTGGTGAGATGGAGGTTCGTTTGCGTGTGGTTGCTTATCCATCTAAATATTCAGCCGTCATTTCTGACGCGTCGCGTACACTAGTACATAAAGAAATTAATTATTTTCTGGAGGTTACCAGCAAAACTTAAAGCAAGATATTATGCGACCCGCTAATTTTATTGTGGCATATATGCTACCTGATGTGTTACCAGCGGGACTTGCTAATAATTCATTAAAGCTGTGGCGGACACAAGCGTTGCATCCAAAAATATAAAATAAACCTCTCTTGGAAATGTGTATAAAAGGAATTGACGCCGTGGAGCATACAGACGTGAATTATGTGGATCGAGACAAACGATCTCCCATGCCGCAAGTTCTTTGAAGTGTAAATGTGGAGAATCACAGGTGGAAGGAATCAATGGGTGGCAATTAAAACTATTCTATTGCCACTCCAGGTTAGCAGTTTTTAACAGCCTCTTTTTATTTATGTGG
>NC_090768.1:6998887-7001387 GCF_036898095.1 Palaemon carinicauda
TACAGACACCCCATCCTTAGCTCATAAGCATGGTAAGGTTGCAGATACAACTAGACACTATCAAGCTTGAGCTGTTCTGGAACCTCGTCCTGCAGAACGCCAGGCAGGGACGTTTCCTATAGGCTACCACAAAGGAATAGTATTATAGGTATGCTGTAATAATTGCGTTTTAGGAAGAGGTGTCATACACCTTTCAGTTCAGTGAATCCTATCATGTTCTCTGTTCTTTTGTCATGGTGGGTCATATTTTCACTTATGTAATGAAGAAATTGCAATGGTTGCGTAAGTCCTGAACATAATTATTTTATTAGCTTCATGGTAATATGGGTTACTGAGCAAAAACTTATTATATACCATAGATCTCCTTGGGTTTTTTAAGAAATTTTGAAGGTTTTAATGAGGTCAAGTTATGTGTATGCGTCAATCTAGGGAGATCGATCCTTGTAATATGTACTTATTCCAAGGAAAAGTAAAAAATAAAGTCTTGGTTTTGAGAACACAAGTGCTTGATATTCTTAATGGCATGAGGTTATGTTACATCAACATCAGTGATTTTAATATTCAAATGTAAGAATTCATTGATATCAAGTTTAAGAAGTTACATTGTTCCAGCTGTCAGAAGAGAGATTCGCAGATATCTCAGTAATAAAAAATAGATGATAAATATTTCCGTTTTACGATTAAATATTTTACTTCTAAGTAGCGAATGGCATTATATTTGTTAACTATTTTTATTCCTGAGATATCTGCGAATATCTCTTCTGACAGGTAAACATGAATATTGTGTTTAAATTAATCTCAATTAATTCTTACACTTAAATATTAAAATCGCAAGGTAATATAATAATAGAAGTTTATTAAAGATTGATAATAGGTTTGTTAAAGAATTACAGATATTCCACCGAAGATTCAGATGTCTTGAGGTCTATTTCTATCCATATATATTTCTAACGTTCTTTTTACGCAAATCTTTAAATGCTTTATGGTATGAAACGGAAACAAAACATTCAAGCCGAGATTGGAAGTAAATTTAGATAGTAGAATAGACTTCATTTTCGTAACGTTTGCGCAGGTTTTTAAGGCATTATTTGTTGTACCTTTGTTTTTTTATTGTAAACTGCTTTCTAGGTTATGCATATATACGCACACAAATATATGTCTATATATACAGGAACCTACCTACATATACCTAACAAGAACAAATGCAGCCAGGTCTAGGGTTTGGCCAATTTCAATGAGCATGCTGGCCAATGCAGATTGGTGATGGTGGGAAATTTTCGTCTGATCGCTCACAGCAAACCAACCCAGTATAGGTGATCCTGACTAGTATAGCTTTGTTGATCATCGCGATACACAAACCCTTTCACCACGTTAAGATATCCCCATTCTCCTCTCAGGAAGTGTATATATATATATATATATATATATATATATATATATATATATATATATATATATATATATATATATATATATATATGTTATAACCACCCACCTTTACCCCTTGAATTGTATGGCACCGAAAGGATTCAGCCTTCTGGTACTTGATCAAGGCAGGTGAAGTCGTTAGTCTATCGTCCATTGTTTTTGCAACCGACAAACGTTAGTACCCATTTACAGCTGGGTAAACGTGTATAGACCTTCATATTGCTTGTGTGTAACTGTAGCTTTCGCAGGCGAATAGAACTAGGGTAATTTGTTACTTACTTAGGCGAAAGTTTGCTAGAAACTTAAAGCATAGAAATGGCGTCATCTAGCTTTCTCTTTTGCGTGAAGTTGAAGGCGGTTCCGGAGGAGTGAAAGATCTGTGGAATTTGCCAAATTTGGAACTGTAGGTCTTGCAAAATGTTTCATTTTGTTGGAGCAGGATGAAGGAAATACTAAATGAAAAGGATTAGACTTACGCAAGCCTATTAACATTTGTAGGCCTAATATCTAACGACCTGTGGTCATATTTGCTTTCTGGTTGGTTTTGAATGACACTACTCGCCATAAGGTTAATGATATATTAGTTTACTCGCGGCCGATACCAATTGCAAAAGCATTTAGCAAGAATAGGGTTAATTGGTTGAAGTTAGAGGAGATTAGTGTAGGAGCGTGACCTCACCTTATTACCTATAACTTCATTAGTCCTTGGGAAGTTGCAGCGAGCGAACTTCTGTCTTACTTTAATGATCAGGGGTTACTACTCTGTAAGTTACTAATCAAGGAGACTTTATTTGAAGTGGTAACTCATCCACTTGAATTATTTCAACCACTTTTAATCTCGTGATTCCATAAGGAGGAATTAGTAGCCTCTTATGTGAACGAGGCCTTAAAGCTTAATTGTCGGCTGTTAATTTGGTCACATTTGATATATATCTGGGAGATTCAAGTACCTGTATTTTCAGGATCAGATTCTAAAAGATGAGTTTTTTTTTTTTTTCCATTAAGTATTTGTATATGGAAAGCTGTCGGTGATTTGGGGTATGTTTCATATGAATTATTTGCATATGATATT
>NC_090768.1:7003887-7028887 GCF_036898095.1 Palaemon carinicauda
ATATAAGTTGATGGATGTCCGGGTGTTTAAGAGAGATTTCCATGTCACCCCTTTCTGGACGACATGTGTCTGGGAGTGCGAAAACGGTCAACTGCATAGATTTAACCGGTCTCGCGCTCCCAGGCACCTGTCGTCCAGAAAGTTGTGGAGTATAAATCTCTCTCAAACACCCTGACATCCATAAACTTATATGAGTGACTGTACCTGCTGAGTCAACATCAGCCACTGACTGATTTACCTTACCTTAGTTTTAGCTTGGGTAGAGAGGGGTCTTAAGGCTGATCATATGTATATGGTCGATCTCTAGACTCTGCTGCAATTGAGTGAACTTTTATAACCTTTTTATCTTACGCAATGAACCTAACTTGAAAGATTAGCAGTGAAATTAAAAGGCTTTGCGCTTTTGGTGCTATCTTCTTCACGTAAAGTCAAGAGAGTTCGTGAAGTTTTTGAAGATAACTGTTAATGGTCGTGCAACTTGGTGACTCTTGTCATCTTGATTATCAATTAGATATCCAAATCAACTACCAACTGCTAAACACGTTTTCTTCATGTAAGTGTAGAGGTATATTACGGACTGTCGGAATAGCCATGTAGCAAAGTTGGTGTTTATCCACTTTTATTTAGAGTAGAAATTCAGACGTTCTCGCATGCTTGCCGATGTAAACACACATGCACGCATATATATATATATATATATATATATATATATATATATATATATATATATATATATATACACACACTATCTGTATGCAGTATATTTCCCTTTCTGAGTGGGGATAAATTAATTTGGCGAAAGGCCTTGCGTATTACCTTGATCAGCAAAGCTGTACTAGTCAGGGCCATAGGTTAATATATTATGAGCGATCAGACGAAAATCTATCATCACCAATCCCCACTGGTCAGCGTGACGACGTAAACTGACCAAAGCCCTGGGATGAATAGGCATGTCTGAGACCTTTGTCCTGCAGTAGACTAGAAACGGCTGTATATCCTGTTGTTGTTGTTGTTGTTGTATACACAGATACACATGCATGCGCATATTTGTATATGGGCATGTTGAGATGTAAGAGAATATTGCATTCCAAACATTTCCCTCAAAAGATTTCCATTTCATCCAGTACTGCCATTAATCTCAACCTCGTTATCCTAGAAGAAAAGAGGAGCCACTTTTAAATGAGACAAGAAGGGCAGACACTAAGGCGTGCATTTCCGCAGATTAAAGAAACACGACACCACTCGCTTAGCAAGAAATTGGGCTTTTAAGCGCTCTGTTATATTTATGGAATGCTGGCAGTGGGGATTACTGGGATGGTAAAAGGTGGGTAATTGCACTTCTAACTCGCTGCAATTCCGGGAAAATGGATTCGAGATGTTAAAATTTAAGGGTAATGTTATTTTGTCAAAACCTTCCTTTTTATGGTTTGAAGATTAGATGAATAAAAAAAAAAAAGTTATTAATAACGTTTCTTAACAGGGAGGGACTTCAAAGAAGTAAATAATGGAGGGACCACATCGGGTAGAGGACTGTATTAAGTTAAAAAAGAAAGAAAACATTACGAGAACAATATATGAGAAAAATATTAAACTGGAAATACTTTAGACATGAGGATCAAACATCTACCGTTGAGACGAAATAACAGCTCAATATTTTTCTTCTTAACAAAAAGTAGAATCGATCATTCCGATGGTTTAGACGTTCAAATACACACACACACACACACACACACACACACACACATACACGCAATTAAGAGAAAAAGAAGCTCGATACCTGAAATTCGTCACTCGTTCATGTATCATACACGGAGACTTGTCATAAAATGTCCGTAAATTTTTCTGAAATTGAAACCGAACCTCTAACCGGTATATGGGTTCCCAAT
This sequence comes from Palaemon carinicauda, assembly GCF_036898095.1. NCBI lineage: Eukaryota > Metazoa > Arthropoda > Malacostraca > Decapoda > Palaemonidae > Palaemon > Palaemon carinicauda. Next base: position 7,005,774 of record NC_090768.1, read on the forward strand.
ATGACCTCGCATTAAAGAAGCCCCAAAACGACTCTCTCTCTCTCTCTCTCCCTTTCCCCCCCCCCCCCAAGCATTAATGGATGACTTTTCTTAACATTTGATCCATCAATATAATGATAATTGTAAAATTTCGTACTAAGTTGCTCGACTGGTTTGATTATTTCCAATTACAGGACTTCACACACACTTATAATAACAATATCATTAAATCAAGAATATAATTAATAGGATTTGCAAACAGTTTCAAATTGATCGCAGCTCATTATTAGATTTTATATGGAAGCAAAGTAAATAACGTCTGAAACAATACAGAGGTGAAAAAACAAAGGAGTTACCCCGTTTAAAGGTGCCTTAACAAGGCACCACAAAAGAGGTCACACATGAGACTTGTCTTCTGAAATCGAACTCTCTCTCTCTCTCTCTCTCTCTCTCTCTCTCTCTGTGTGTGTGTGTGCAGCTAATGCTTATAATAACTAATTCTTTATTAAAGATACAATATATAAATACAGCTGGGAGGAGAAAGTACCTTTGACTGTATTAGGAGATACAGGAGCAACTTTACAGTAGTTGAGTACCAAAGAGATCAACGGATAAGAAGGGGTTTGAGGGGACAGAGTACGAATTTTAAAGCTTTAAATGCCTCTCATGAATGGCAGAGGCAAGGGGCAGTGGCATTGCCTTAGCAGAACAGTGCCCCAAACCCCCCCACTCAAGCTAGGACCAGGGAGGGCCAGGAAAAGCTGCTGATGACTCTGCAGGTAGACTTATAGGTTTCCCCAAACCCCCCTTCCTTACCTCAGAAGGATGGGGAAATTGCAGACACTACAAGAAACTATCGACCTTGAGCGAGGCTCGAACCCTAGTCCGACAATCACCAGGCAAGTACATTTCCAATAGGCCACCACAACCCTAACTATCTGCCATAGTCAAATTTCTCTTAACGAAAAAGCGTTTTAGGACATTTACACATGTTCACACTCACTGAAAAAATATGTATTTGTTAAAGAGATTTATGAGGGTATATCTGCAAAAAATTTTATATTCATGCTATTGCGTTAAATTGTGTGCATATAATCAGCAATGATTTTGTAATTCAAGACAAAATATGACACATTTTCATATTCTAGTTTTTAAATGTATCATTTTCATAGGCCTTATTAGGGGAAGTTTTTGGATGAAGAGTCCTGTTGAGCTTTTATCCATAGGAGAACATACTAGAGTCCGTAGCCACCTGTGCACCTCACGCAGTACACTGTAGGCATCATTGAATGGTTTTTGCACGTTGCATATGCCTCAAGCTGCACTTGATTCATATCTTTCTACTTTAATTTCTTTCTCGTTTCCTCTCTTCCATCTTACTGCCTGAAAGTAACGTCTCTGTCTGGTGTTTGCCAGACGGGGGTTCGAGTCCCGCTCAGACTCGTTAGTGCCATTAGTGTCTGCAACCTCACCATCCTTGTGAGCTAAGGTTGTGGGGTTTGGGGGAGCCTATAGGTCTATCTGCTGAGTCATCAGCAGCCACTGCCAAATCCTCCCTAGTCCTAGCTTGGGTGGAGAGGAGGCTTGGGCGCTGATCATGTAATATATGATCAGTTTCTAGGGTATTGTCCTGATTGCTAGGGTAATGTCAGTGTCCCTTGCCTCTGCCTTTCATTAGTGACCTTTAAACCTTTAAACCTCTTCTAATTTTTTACCCCATAGTGTAACTGTAAGGTTTTACCTTGAATGCACTTGGGCTCTGGCTGGCCTCACAGGCCCTACAGCTGGCTATTCACCCCAAATTTACATATCCAATCCAGGATAAAAGAGACGTATCATCTATGATTAAAACTAACGGTTGCATTTGGAAACGAAGACAGACACACTGGAAAGGGTTTAAACCTTCCTTCTTAAGCGGGGTTTACACGGTCGAACGGTTCGACAAACAAGTGTTTAAAGTGGTGTTCGAACTTGTGAACGGAATATTTGGTTGTCGAACAGGTTCGTCGAACGGCTGGAAGAAAGTCTGTTCTCGTCTGACTTTTGTGGGAGGCGCTTCATCGTCCAAAAATCTTATGCATTTGTGGCTGACTCCATCTCTTCGAACCGTTTAACAAGCAGGTTCGACAACCGGGTTCGACGAACCGTTCGACCGTTTAGACTGCCACTTAAATCCATTACTATAGCAATAGCCAACAAAGGGATTCTCGCTTTTGCTAGGCTTACGAGTCCTTTGTTCCTGAGAGTATCCTATCGGGAATCTCTATTGTCAACACAAGGGCCTCAGCTGGATAGTTACCGGTACCAAATTAATGCGAGTGGCTTTCTGTGCTTCATACTAAAACGTAGGTATAGATCCTAGCCCTTTGATTTAAAATCGTTTCTACATACTGATAATCTTCGTATCTTGAATGCGTTTCACACACATACATACACGCATGTATCTTTAATACGTTACACACATACTTACATACATACACGCATGTATGTATGCATATTTTACTACAGCTGCGACAAAGTTGTGGAATGATCTTCCCAATCTCTCAGTTGAATCGGTGGAACTTCAAAAGTTCAAACTTGCAGTGAATGTTTTCATGGTAAACAGGCTGACCCAAGTCTCTTTTTACAGTTTATTTATGAAAGATCTATTTTAATGTTGTTACTGTTCATAAAATATGTTTTTTTAATTGTCCATTACTTCTCTTATAATTTATTCATTTCCCCATTTCCTTTCCTCACTGAGCTATTTTCCCTGTTGGAGCCCTTGGCCTTATAAGCTCCCTGCTTTTCCAACTAGTGTTGTATCTTAGCTAGTAATAATAATAATAATAATAATAATAATAATAATAATACATAACCAATTATCAATCATAAATGATTCCCTTCAGATGTTATTTATTTTCTGATATTCCATTTGTTTTTATAAGTGGTGGATTTTGAATACAAGAAAAAATAGATTGGGCTTTTGGAGGTTAAGAAATGTTGCTGTCGGTGTTTCCTTTCTATACTAGGTTGGTTTACTGTGAGTGATTAGATTAAAGTTTCCCACCTTCACCAATCCGCCGTAGCTAGCATGGTGAGAAAATGACCAGACATGACTAAGTACATGTTGGAGGCCTTTGTCCTGCAGTGGACTAAAAACGGCGGCATTTGGTGTGATTGATATATATATATATATATATATATATATGAGAGAGAGAGAGAGAGAGAGAGAGAGAGAGAGAGAGAGAGAGAGAGAGAGAGAGTAGTAGTAGTAGACTTGAGCTCCGAGAGCAGAGTCTCAAATATTAAACCCCTCATTTGCATAATGATTAGTGCTTCACTAATATGTCATGATATGCTACTCAGGCCGTAATAGCAATGAAGGAAGGCTTTCGTCTCCCATCTTGATTACAACACCAAATAGGCTTCTCTCTCTCTCTCTCTCTCTCTCTCTCTCTCTCTCTCTCTCTCTCTCTCTCTCTCTCTCTCTCTCTATTACCTGATGTTATCGTTTGCCTTACTCATTGTAGTCTCTCGATTACCTGATTTTACACTTTGTCTTACTCATTGTAATATCTCTCTCTCTCTCTCTCTCTCTCTCTCTCTCTCTCTCTCTCTCTCTCTCTCTCTCTCTCTCTCTCTCTCTCTCTGTCATTTACCTCATAATTTCATCCTGTGCCTCGCTCATTGTATTTTTATTTGAACTATTTATCCATATGCATCTTCCATTATCTGTCCTAACCTCTCTTAGGGTCTAGAGTTAATTTTCCAATCGACGTAACCTATTGAATATATTCGAGTCCCTTCGTCGCATTTGTTTTTCTCTTGAGCGTGAAGCTTTCTGTCCTTTTATTATAATTAGATGCCTATTATTTAATGTACAGCAGTTAAATGTAAAGAATATGAAATATGTAATTTATATATCATAATCTTGTTTTGTACTTGTGTTTTTGTTAAGATTCATTGCCTCTAAATTGGGTTTGGTTTTGAAAAAATTTTTTTCGTTCCCTCGTCCTTTTCTTATCTTCCAATCCATCCTCTTATCTTTTTCTTCTGTACAACACTGGGCCTTTTTTACTATAATTATGCATCTCATTTTAAAATTACTGGCCTGCCACTGGGTTTGGGCCATATGGCGTAATTTGATAAATCCATTTCTGGTAGTATATTAGAAATGTCCTTGTTGGCGTTATGCTGGACTGGGGTTCGAGACCCGCTCAGGTTCGATGGTTTCTTTGTAGTATCTACAACCTCACCATCCTTTTGAGGTAAGGATTGGGATTTGGGGGAGCCTATAGGCCCAGCTGCTGAGTCATCAGCAAGCATGGCATGGCCCTTCCCTGTCGTAAGTTGGGTAGAGAGGGGTAATATGGTAAGTCTGGCTCTCGTGCTGCTAGGGTATTGCCAGTGTCCCTTCCCTCTGCCATTCATGAGAGACCTTAAAATAATTCTACCCAATTGTACGTGGGATCATGAAAACCCCTGCTCCTACTTAACTTCTAGCCTGACCAAAGGTTGAGACTAAGTAGGTTTTGAGTATTGAATCTTGGCCATTACATTGATAAGGAGTGGAGTAGTGTCCTTAATCTATTGGTCTACTGTAAAGGAAGCTACTTCATAAAACATTCATATTTTGTGAGAAGACAATCCCCTTCCTATGACCTGCAACCTACTGATTTCAAGCATGATGTCGGCACCACTGTTATCATGATTTACTCTCCTTAGGAAAGCGCAGATGAACCTTCCCACGCGCGTGACCCTAAACCTTGCTGGGTTGAAATTTGCGCTTTCACCACTGCTTGTAAAGTCATAAAAAAAAGTGTAACTAACCCAATCTCTCTAAAGGAAAGTTCACACGTCAAGGGTTAGAAACCTTACTTGTACTCATTTTAGGAGGGATTCTGTCTTCTCGTAATAGTAGAAATTGTGCGATGTAATTAGGTGTTTATTGTTTCCATCATGAATTTCCAGCAATATTACCAGAAAATCTCAAATCTGCCTTTTAGATCTACCACTTTTGAAAGTCTTGGCTCATATGAATTTTTATTGCTATCGGGAAAGTACTTTGAAGTTTGTGAATTACAAAGCAAAATACTATGCAACACTCATGTCCATTGGTACGTCATGATTAGCAGTCAAAATGGGGGTTAGCAAGTCTCTAGTTTGTTTAATGGAAGTTATATAATGCGAATGATTTGCCATGCTAGAAATAGAATATCTGCTATACCAGAAAAACGCTTTGGTATGTTTCGTGCTGATGGTGCGGGGTGCATTATTCAATAAATTTTGTCATCATAGTATGTTTGACGCGGCTCGATTTTCAACTGCCTATTTCTTGCTTCTGGAAGTGGAGATGTCTCCATTAACTTTGCATTACTATTACTATCAATTGCCAAGCTACAACCCTAGTTGGAAAGGCAGGACGCTATAAGCCCAACGGGCTCCAGCAGGGAAAATAGTCCAGTGAGGAAGGGAAACAAGGAAAATTAAATATTTTAAGAACAGTAACAATATGGAAATAGATATTTCCTATATAAACTAAACTATAAAAACTTGAACAAGAGGAAGAGAAATTAGATAGAATAGTGTGCCCGAGTGTACCCTCAAGCAAGAGATCTCTAACCCAAGACAGTGGAAGACCATACTTTTGCCTTCCCTCTTGTTTTATATCAACGGAGGAAACTCTTATACGCCATCGTAAGCAAAGACATCACGATGCATCCTTCACCGTCCAAAATGCTGAAACTAAACACGCCATTGTCTCATAGTGTAAGGAAAGGAAACTTCTCGCGGTGGCCGTAAAACAATCAAACTTGGTGCTCCGAAGGGAACTTGGCCCCGTGCCCTAACCGATACCGGAAGTTGGGTCTGGGACATATCTTTTTCTGGTTGTTTTTATATTCTTCTGTTTCTTTTATATTTCGAGAGTTTAATCTCGTGTGCCGTTTAGTGCCCGGATGGCTTCCGAATAATAGCAACGATAATAAGAATAATAATACAGTTTCTTTTATAAATGACCAGTTTTCACCCTTCCTTTCATCTTTCGTGCTTTCTCCAATAGGTCAGTTGTACTTATGAATTCTTCGTTTCAACTATAGTTGATACATTTTTCTGCTTGTAAAATTTAATTTTTTTTTTCGTTTCAATTACAGTTCATACCTTTCTCTACCATGAAAAAAAATTTAACTTCTTACATTTCAATTATAGTTCATATCTTTCTCTGCTATCGAAAAAAAAATCGCCACAACTATAGTTCATACCTTTCTATGCTTTGAAAATTATTCTTTTTTTCGTTTCAACTATAGTTCATGCCTTTCTCTGCTTTGGAAATCTTAATATATTTCGTTTCAACCATAGTTCAAACCTTTCTCTACCCTGAAAAATTTAATTTTTCCTATTCAAACTCTTATTGGTATTTTTCTTTAAGTACATCGCCTACTTAATTCGTTGTTTTGCTTTTGCTAAGAATCGTTGGTTTTTCGTGGTAACTTTCATAATTATGTTGTGCCTCATTTGATAAAAGGAACTGGAGAACTTCATATTGCAATAACTCTCCATATCTAACATCTGCTTGAATAAAGTTCTAGCTATAGATCATTCCAAATTTTATTGATTAATGTTCAAGCTGTAGAATTTCTCTTAAAACCCAAAAACATTTCAGTTTTAGTCTCAGTGTGTTAACAATTACGAGGCCACTAATTAGCTTCCACATTTGTTATGCTATAATTTCTTATGAGACTTTAAAAAATCCTTTAAAGGATTAAAGGCCGCTCATGAATGGCAGGGACAAGGTACAGTGACATTGCCCTATCATGCACGACAATGCCCTAGAGACTGATCATATATACATGTGATCAGCTCCTAAGCCCCATTTCCACCCAAGCCAGGACCAAGGAGGGCCAGGCAATGGCTGCAGATGACTCAATAGATAGACATATACTCTCCCCCAAGCCCCCCCCCCCCCCATTCTTAGGTCACAAGGATAGTGAGGTTGCAGCGAGCAAAGAAACTAACGGTTTTGAGCGGAACTCGTACCCGAGTCTGGCGTTCACCAGTCAGAGACGTTACCACATCGGCCACCACAACCCTTTGGCATTTTTCAACTAAAGGTATTAGCCACGTTTTCGTCGTTCCACGGCCTCCTCAAATTCAACCGAGGATAAAGTCGGAGCATTTCTCTTCTAAAATGTTTCTCTATGGGAATATTCACCTAAAGAAAAAAAAATGAAAAAGAAAAATAAATAACTGAAGTAATTTTAGCCACATTACGTATTTGTTACACAAAATTGACGCATAGTTTGTTTAATATGCACACCCCATGAAGCAGTGTCTAGGCGCAATAAGTGTGATAAGATTTTAACCTTACAACTTATTCTTAGTGATTGTAATGTTTTAAAAGAGAGAGAAATGTTTTGGTAAGAAAAGACTTTGTGACATTTTATAGAACTGTGAGGGTTTCTCTGTTTTCAGGGTTTCAACGTTTTTAGGAAACAGGTTTTGTAGATAAGATTCAAAATTTTTATTTATCACAGATTTTTATTTCAGATTTTTTCTATTATATTTAATATGGATTTTATTTATTAATTATCTTTAATGTAAATAAGTTTTTTTTTGCTACCCGAATTAATCTGGCCTGCTCTGTAAGAGTCAAGCTTAATTTATTGCGCTGATTGATCTCCTCCCATTTAATAATAATCCCTTGAAATATAGCATTATTTGGTTACCACTGTTCCTTGTTCTTTTCTCCCACCTGTCATCCAATTTTCTACTCGCTTAGATTTGCCACTCCCTCATTTATTCCTTCTGTGTGTAAGTCCAAATAATCAGTTTTAAAATATATTTGATTTTGATCTTTCATTCCGCTGAATATACTACGTTATTGTTACTTGAAAACAATCAATGCAATATACTTTCCTCCATCCCCTTATTACCTTCTGTAGGTACTTACTCCCTTCTCCTTCCTCCTTTCCTCCGACCAAACTTGAGGCAAGTGCTGTAAAACTCAGCTACAGACCAGACCCATATTGGCTTATTGAATCGTCCAAAGGTGCAATATATATGTATGTATGTATGTGTTTATATATATATATATATATATATATATATATATATATATATACTGTATATATATATATAGTATATATATATATATATATATATATATATTGTATATATTATATATATATGTATACAGTATATATTATATATATGTATATATATATTATATATATGTACATATAATATATATATATAATATATATATATATATATATATATATATACTGTATATGTTGTATATATATGTTTATGTATATATATATAATATATATATATATATATATGTATATGTATATATATGTATATATATATATATATATATATATATATATATATATATATATATATATATATCCTGACACGATGAGCGGCATTGCCAATCGTATGACCACCCGGTCTCTCCCCGTCCCTTTGGTAACTAAAGGATGAGAAGGGTTGAATGTTAGTGCGTGCATGTCATTCTTGACTGGTCATGTACACTAATATATACAGTACATGTATATATTATACATATGCATATATTTATATTTGTATGTATGTATACAGTATATAATAAAAGTCGCAGTCACACACGTAGCCATGTAAAAATGCTAGATATTGACTGGTGTGTTTGATTCCGAAGCGGGACTGAATCTCGTAACTATATGAAATGTGTCTAATATTCCATGAAATTTAGGTTGTGGGCCAAAAAGGACGGCTTAATGGCTCAACTTTTTCAACTCCAGATTACAAAGCCAGGACTCTCTCTCTCTCTCTCTCTCTCTCTCTCTCTCTCTCTCTCTCTCACAGAGAGAAAAATATATTTTTGCCAGTGTTGTATTTTTTTTTTAATCAATATAGCTATTAACTCTCACTCTCAATGAAAAGAAAAATATAGTTCTGTTGTTGTTACTCTCTCTTTTTTTTTTCTTTTTAAATGAATATAGCTATTAACAACAATGTCACATAATGGTCGTTCAAAGTAATTATTTTCTGTCGTAAGTTTTATTGACATTCTAAAGTTTCAAGACCCTGAAATCCACATTAGAGAGAGAGAGAGAGAGAGAGAGAGAGAGAGAGAGAGAGAGAGAGAGAGAGAGAGAGAGAGAGAGAGAGAGCTAAGGAACTTTTGATTTCATGTGTCGTTATTTAGGCCTGTAAGCAAGCTTTTGAAAAGTCAAGTTAAGAGGTAGATTGTAAAAACCATGATGCTATAAGCCCAACTGCTCCAACAAGGAAAAAAAGTCCAGTGAGGAAAGGATATAAAGAAATAAATAAACTACATGAGAAGCAATGAATAATTAATATAAAATATTTTAAGAACAGTAACAACGTTAAAATAGATCTGTCATGTGTATGAATGAAGAGACTTATGATCCTGCTCTACTTGAAAGCATTCGCTACAAGTTTGAACTTTTGAAATTCCACGGATTTAACTGTCTGATTAGGAATATCATTCCCTTGAAATTTTGGGCAACTCCTTGAAAAGTATTTTCAAACTACATATAAGGTTAGAAATTTTTTATCCTTCGTGATTTGTGATAAGATTAAGATAAGTAACGGTTGAAAAAAGATGAACTTTGTACTTTAAACTTGTGAATTTTATACCTCAAACTTCATTTATTATTATTATTATTATTATTATTATTATTATTATTATTATTATTAATTGCTAAGCTATAGCCCTAGTTGGAAAAGCAGGATGCTATAAGCCCAGGGGCCCCAAAGAGAAAATAGCCCAGTGAGGAAAAGAAACAAGGAAAAATAAAATATTTTAAGAACAGTAACAACATTTAAATCATTATATCCTATATAAATAAACTATAAAAACTTTTAACAAAACAAGAGGAGGAGAAATTAGATTGAATAGTGTCCCGAGTGTACCCTCAAGCAAGAGAACTCTAACCCAAAACAGTGGAAGACCATGGTACAGAGACTATGGGAGAAGTTTGGTTATTCATGATATATTTTAATCTTGTATAACATCGCTCGATTTTTCATGATGATACTGTGTCCTCTTGGTGTCTTCATACCACTTTTATGTTTTCTCTACTATTCTTGTTTAAGTGAATATATATTATAATTAATAAATTGGGGATTGTGGAATAATCTAATCAGGCAGTTAAATCGTGGTATGATAATAATAATAATAATAATAATAATGATGATGATGATGATGATAATAATAATAATAGTAATAATATTATAATTAATAAGTTGGGGATTGTGGAATAATCTTCCTAATTAGGCAATTGAATCATGGTATAATAATAATAATAATAGACATGAAGACATGAATAATTTCGAGAATATTTTTCTTCATCTCTTGCGCCGAATTGAAAAATACGACTAATTAATCAAGAGCTGGTTAATTAAGAATCCCATATTATTCCGCACTAAGTAAATTTGAAGTTGAGTTCACACAAAGTGGATTAATTTTAACCTGGCTTTTACTTTAATGAAAAAGAAAGATGATTTGGGAAATAGAAATTTTCAAAATCGTTGGTGAAACGACTTATTTTTTAGGATCAAACCGAAACCATTTCAACAAACGGAAATTGAAAAATGATTTCTCTATTGATGTACAAAAGGAATTTTATATTGGCGCTTGGGATGAAAAAGACCATTTCTTAGGAACCGCTTATGTAAATTTGCATATCCTAAAATAGAAGATTTGAACTTTTTTGCTTTAGACTTCCAGAAAAGTTATGAGGGTGATTTTCATTTGAAGGAGAATTAATAATTCAGGGCCACCTATACTAGATTGGTTTGCTGTAAGCGATCAGTTAAAAGTCTCCCATTATCACCAATCCGCAATGGCCAGCGTGTTGATAAAAACTGGCCAGACCCCAGACGTAAATAAGGACATGTCTGAGGCCTTTGTCCTCCAGTGGACAAGAAACGGTTGCATTTGTTGTTGTTGGTGTTTATGTCGTGATAAGAATAATCTAGTAGGATAAATGAAAAGTATAGAGTCGTGGTTTGTAGTTAATGAAGAAACGAGAAACTAAAAGTTTACATTAAGAGAACATGAAAAACCTGAGGGTAGAGTTTACTTTTTATAGAAATAAAGAGACTGAGACCATTGTAAACGGAATTTGAAAGGAAATGACAGAACATTGTAAAACGAGAAGAGTTATACAGTATAGGAATGAAGTACAAGATGGCGTGAAGCACTGGAAATGTAATAGAAAAAGATAGCATTGAGAGAGAGAGAGAGAGAGAGAGAGAGAGAGAGAGAGAGAGAGAGAGAGAGAGAGAGAGAGAGAGAGAGAGAGTGTGTTTTGCAGAGTAAAAGTGTTTCGACTTTAGTTCGAAAGGAAAAGGCCGTAATACACAGTAGGAGGCTAAAAGTGCACTTAACGTTTAGTTCATGTGGCCAATGGCTTTTTCTTGGCATTTCTTTATTGTAGTTATTTCTTTCACCCTATTCTCAATGTAGAGACGATAATTGAGGATTAAACATTGGTTTGTGAGGGACGTGTATCGAAGGATTCGAAATATCTAAAAGCTCAAATTACGAAACTGTTGAGGAATAAAGATTAAATCTATAAAAGAAATTAGATGTGGTTAATGAAATTGATTTGATTTAATTTCAGATTTAGATTAAAATTGCATTGACATATGAAGTTTTAATCAAATATAGGGAAAAGATGTGGATGAATTACGTGTTCAAACAAACGAAAACATTACAGTTAAGGTTTTTGGTCGACAATCGTCCATTCGATATTTCTGTTCCTTTGTAATTTTCTAAGAAATTGTGGTCATTTGTGCTATCTCCATCCAAATATGACTGATGTTGAATCAAGCCCGATTTTAATTTTGTTAACTTGCAAACCTAACCATCATCATCACCTGTTACGTGTCCACTGCGGAACAAAGACCTCAGACATGTCCTTCCACTTGCGTCCGTTTATGGTCTCCACGCCCGGAAACTTCCCTAGTTCGTCGATTCGTATATATATATATATATATATATATATATATATATATATATATATATATATATAACGGATTTTGATCGAAGCGAAAAATCTATTTTTGGGTGAGATGGCCATGTCGTCCTGATGGAAGTTCCTATAGGGTAGCTTCCTAGGGTATATTACAACTACGGCGATATTCCCAGAGAATTTACCTTAAGGTACCAGAATTCTAACTCCTGGAGCGAGTATCCCTCGTGAAAGGGATATCGCGACATATCAGAGGACGTATTCTAGACACGCCACATGGCAATCTACATCCTGGACAGAGATTTCGTCTCGTAGGAGGTGATTGGCGAGATACGAATTCGGGAAAGAAAAAGGGGAGCCGCTCCCAAGGCTTCCCTATCCTCCGATTCGTATGCGTGCCTGGCGCCAATCCTGGCGCCATCTGTATTCCTTGTAGCGTACACGAGGTGCTACAGATACTGTATGTAGGGAGGGGTCCTACAGCCCTTTCTTAGAAAGGCAAGGGCGGGTCCATCAGGACGACATGGCCATATCACCCAAAAATAGATTTTTCGCTTCGCTCAAAATCCGTTTTTTGGGCTCAAGCCATGTCGTCCTGATGGAAGTGTACCAGAGCATTACTGTATCTGTGGATTCTCAGAAACGTGCCGTACTCCCCGGAGGTAATTTTTTCCCGGTCGACTAGACCTAGAGACCTAAGATGTTACCGTTATACATCTTTTCAACTAACTATAAACTATGTTAGAGCTTCCTGCCCCCTACAGGGAAGAGTCCTACTAGACTCTGGAAAAGTCTCGAAGAGTACATATACCTATGTATGAATACCAGGCAAGCTAATATAGTGGTCTCGCCCTATATTAAGTAAAGCATAGTTTTTAAAGAACCACTGCGTCAATATGAAATATCGACCAGTTCTCCGCACAATACTTGTATTGGACAAAGGTTTTATATCCGCATAGGAGGAAAACCAATGCAACATAGCTTGCATAAAGGAACAATTCTATTAGAATTATCCCAGATAAGGTACATAGAATGAATGCTCAATTATACCAATAAATTGACACAGGTGAAGGAGACGCAAGGTTCTCAAGAACCAGATTATTGACAGGCAATAAATAGACAGGTTAACCACAATTATATATATATATATATATATATATATATATATATATATATATATATATATATATATATATATATATACATAAGAAGAGGATAACCCAAAACTTTAAGCATAAGTATGATAGTAAACAGAGCTTGTTTGTCTGAAAGAAAAAACATTAGATGCCACTTTTAAGATACCGAGGTATCAAAGTCATAAAAGCCTGTATTACAAATCAATGACATTAGCGTTAGAAACGCTCGGCACACATGTCTGCACTTATGCTAGGTTCACCTTCGGAAATGGAACAGTCTGCATGGGCAACACAGTGCCCTCACTTAGTTTGTAGTACAGTATGTAACTACACACTCACCCTGGAATTAATCATCCCAATTAAGACCACTGTTCCTCGCAGAGTTAAACAGTAGGGTTAACACCGCAACCCACTGCTACCACAGATCTCTTTTAGTTCCTCTACTAGCTTCGCATAGTGGCGAAAGAACACTCTGGAAGACTTCCAGCCAGTGTATGAACGGAGATGTTCAAAATCCATACAATTAAAGAAATTTAAGGATGAGGCAACTTTCCTCGGATCGTGACCTGCGGGTGTATTGTCAGGATCCGCTCTGCGAATAAAATATGTGATTTTCGCTCTGAGTTGATTCAGAGATAAATTTGAGCCTGATGTTTCTCCCCTGAATAGTTGACCACCCTTGAAGTCTGAAGTTCTATGAAGATAGACCTTTAGGCATTCTACTGGACATAGAGATGCATCTTCTTTCAGAGGGCAGATTCTCCAGGGACCCCACCTGTTGGTGGGTAACTCATTCTTGGCGAGAAACGTAGGATCCGGAAACAGGTTCAGTTCTCCCCCATCCAGGAACTGAACACGACCTGCCTTTCTCGAGAGGCTACAATCTCACTAACCCTGGCCCCGGACACGAGTGCAAAATAGGAAAATAACTTTTTGTGTCAAATCCTTTAACGCACACTCTTCATTGCTCAACAGAGAAGCGAAATGAAGAACTTGTCTAAAGACCATGAAATGGGCTTTGGAGGTGCTGAAGGTCTGAGCCTAGCACAGGCTTTCTGGACTTTATTAAAGATCTCGTTACCTAGGTCGACCTGGAAGGCATATAGAATGGGTCTTGTCAAAGCAGACTTACACGCTGAAATCGTGTTCGCTGCCAAACCTTGACCATGGAGGTGGAGAAGAAAGATAAGCAGAAGTCTGTCAAGATCTCCTGCGGATTCTTCGCCTTGACAAAAGGCCACCCATTTTCTCCAAGATGACTCATATTGCCTTCTAGTAGATTTGCACTTATATTCCTCAAGGAAGTCTATACTGGCTTTCGAAATCCCGAAACGCTTTCTCACCGCTAGGGAGAGAAAATCATGAGCTGCAGGGTCCGGGTTTTCTGTAATGAAGCGCAGACAGTTGACTTCTGGACTCGCTGGGTCAGAACTGGATCTGGTAGTGGTACAAACTTCAGCTACAGTTCCAATGCCAGGAGGAACCACACGCTGTTCGGCCACTTGTGGGCCACTATTGCCGCTACCCCTTGAAGGATCTCAGTTTGTTGAGGACCCTCAACAGAAGGTTGTGAGGAGGGAACAGATAAATCTTGGACCATCTGTTCCAGTCGAGGGACATCGCGTCCACTGCTTCCGCTAAGGGGTCCTCGTACGGGGCACGTACAGGGGCAACTTCTTGTTGTCTTTCGTCGCAAAGAGGTCTATCTGCAGTTCTGGGACTGATTCAGAATGAAGGAGAATGATCCTGCGTCTAAGGACCATTCCGACTCTATCGGTGTGAACCTGGATAGAGCGTCCGCTGTCACATTGCGGACTCCTTGAAGGTGAACTGCCGACAGGTACCACTTCTTCTTTTCCGCCAATCGGAAGATGGCCAACATCACCTGGTTGAGAGGTGGTGACCTCGATCCTTGTCGATTCAAGTATCTCACAACTACCTCGCTGTCTATCACCAACCTTATGTGGATCGAGTGACGCGGGGAGACTTTCTTTAAGGTAAGGAGCACTGCCCTAGCTTCTAGAAAGTTTTATGTGAAAGGTCTTGAATAGCTTGGACCAAGTCCCCTGGACTTTTTTCCGATGAGAGCGACCTCCCCATCCCTCCTTCGAGGCGTCTGAGTGAATCGTCACCGACGGGGGAGGTGGCTGAAGAAGAACCGACTTCTTTAGATGTCTGGCTTGGGACCAAGGCCTGAGAAGAGTACTTAGCCGAAGCGGCTGGTCTTCTCAGATCTCTTCGCGCGTTTGATGCATAACTTCTCCAAACTCCGATTGCATCCTTTAGCTGTGCTCTTAGCACTGGGTCTGTCACCGAAGCAAACTGGAGAGAGCGCAGTACCCTCTCCTGCTCGCGTCTTGATATCCTTTCGGAATCTAGAAGTCTCTTGACAGAACCCGCTATCTCCTTCCTTTTCTTCGCCGGGGTGGAGAAACGGTGTGACAAAAGGTCCCAGTGGATTCCCAGCCACTGGAACTTTTGAGATGGAGAAAGTCGAGACTTTTTCTGTTGATCTTGAAGCCTAGGTACTCTAGGAACTGGATCACTTGACTGGAAGCTTGCAAGCATTCTGTCTCGGATGCTGCCCACACCAACCAGTCGTCCAGGTAGGCTACTACCAGAATTCCCTTTAGGCGTAATTGTTTGAGAGCTACGCTCGCAAGCTTCGTAAAAATCCTTGGGGCTATGTTTAGCCCGAATGGCATGGCTCCGAAGGCGTATAGTCTTCGTTGTAGCCTGAACCCTAGGTAGGGGGAGAGTCGATGGCTAATTGGAATGTGCCAATAGGCGTCTGACAAGTCTATAGAGACGGAATATGCCCTCTTGGGCAGTAAGGTCCTTATGTGTTGCAGTGTTAGCCTTTTGAATTGCAATTCACTATGAACTTGTTGAGTGGCGACAAGTCCAGAATGACTCTGAGCTTTTCCGAGTCTTTCTTGGGAACACAAAACAGCCTCCCTTAGAAATTGATGGGCATCACCCTTCAGATCACCTTCTTTCTCCGACAGTTCTTGAACGTACTCCTCCATAACGGGGGTGGAGTGTTGGAAAAACCGAAGGCACGGGGGTGGAGTGCTGTACCAGCTCCCGCCCAGTCCATTCTTGAGTAGGCTGTGGGCCCAGGGATCGAAGGTCCACCGATCCCGAAATTTCAGAAGTCTCCCTCCTACCGGTATCACCTCACTTGGACTGCCGTCCTGAGGTCTTGCCTTCCTGACCACGACCACCCCTGAATCCCCTTCCCCTTGAGGGGCGTCTAGACGAGCCTCTGGCTGCTCCTCTAGGCTTTGCTCGAAAGGAAGTAGACTGCCCTTCGAACGCTGGGGTGAATGCCGTAGACTGTGTCGACACGGCCTGGGGTACCCACTGAAAAGTGGTCGGGGTTTGTGCCACGATCTGGGGCACTGGGGGCAATGGCAATTGCAGTTGCTGTTGCTGTCTAAGAGGCTTGGCTGGCCGAGACGGTAGCCTAGTCCTCATAGTCTTCCTCTTTGGTTGAGGACCCTCATCCGGGGAAGACTTTCTTTTGATAGCCAGGCCCCACTTCTGGAGAAGGTTTCTATTCTCCAAGGCGGCCTTATCAACAACTTCTTTGACCAAGTCGGTAGGGAAAAGGTCTTTTCCCCAAATGTTGGAGGAGATTAGTTTCTTTGGCTTGTGCCTCACCGTAGCCGAGGTAAACACGAACTCCCTACAAGCTCTCCTTGCCTTGACGAAGCCATAAAGGTCCTTCGTCACTGTGGCCAGATGAGACTTGGCCACTACCATGAACATTTCATGGACCTTGGGGTCACTTGCCATCGTCTCGAGAGTAGTCTGAAGAGACATTGAAGCAGTCAGTCTTTTGTATCGAACTCACTTCGCAAAAGAAAGTCAGACAGCTTAGGGAGGTCCTTGCCGAACTGACGTCCGGCAATATCAGCCTCCAACTTTCCAACTGAGAACGTAAGATGGACGTCCTTCCAGTCTTTGTGGTCCATAGGCAGGGCCAGCGACAAGGGTTTACACTCCTCTAGGGAGGGGCAAGACTTGCCGGCCTCGACTGCTTTTAGTACAGCCCGAAACCCTTTCTGTAAAAAAGGGGAAGGCTCTAGTAGGCGAGGACACAAAGGAAGGGAGCTTCCTATTCAATGCGGCTACCTTTGAGTTAGAGAAGCCCCTCTCTTTCATCGAGGATGAAAGTAGAGCTTGAGCCTTAGCATGGTCCATCACTATGACCTCCTTCGGCTCTGTCTCCTCCTTTGAAGCTGGTTCCTTCCTCAGCCGGACATAACAGTCCGGATATGATGCCTTGCTGGGCCAGAATTCCACCTCCTCCAGGGGAACTGAGCCCAGCTTATCCGAGATGACGATCTTTCCAGTCGTCATCGGCATGTGCTCAGCATACCTCCATGGGTTAGCATCTAAGCACAAGGGAAGGTCTTTCACATTGAGCTTTTTCTGGGGCCCATGTGATTCTGCAAGGCACTGCATTCGCAGTTCCATTGCAGCCGCCTTCTCCTGATTCTCCTTCTGCATTTGTTGGATCATTCCAACAATAGAAGAGAGGGCCTGTCCCAGCTCTACTGGGAGACCGGCCGATGTAGAGGGAATAGGCTCCGGAATCTGAGCCGGAGTAGCCGACACCTCGACGACGTCTACCTCTACAACATCTGGGGCTTGAACTTCATCCTGGGCTTCTGCCAGGAGGTCTTCCTCCTGACACCCGTCCACATCAGACATCCTGTCATCTAACTGGATGTCTTGCATCGCGACCGCGACTTCAGCATCCATCTGGATCTGAACTTAGGGGATCTCCTCTTGAGGCTGGGGAATCACTGCATCAGCTGATGCCTTAGGGAAAAGTTACGGCCTCATCTTCTCACTTGGAAGATAAGGGCCAGAAGTGTTCTTTTGGAAGCCCCTTACCCAGGTACGAAGCTTCTTCCTAGCTATATCCCTTGATTCCTCTGTCCTAGGGGAATTAAAGGTCTCAATAATCAGGTTAGTGCGCACAGTACATACCTGAGGGTCCCAATACCGGAGATCATCCTTGGAGACAGCGTATGCTGCGTGTCTCCTACAAAACTCATGTCCGCAGAGGTTCTTGCTGCTGACGTTGCAGAAAGCACTTCCCCACTTCGGAGTGTCCTTCTGTAAAGAGAAGAAATTTCCATGAGTATCAAGTGAACTATGTATCACTGGATATGCATAGTATAGCATAACAATTCAGAAAGGAAAGACACACACTTGTGTTTCCCTCACAACCCATTGTTGCAGCCTTCCAGATAATAAAATCAAAATGGTTTATCTCTTCTAGAGTAACCAATGCAAGGTTTCCAGAGGAAACAGGTGGAGCTCACACCTAAGCAATGATTTTAAAATACTGGATAATAGACAGGAAAGAACTCAGCTTCCTATCTGTAGGGCAACAGCAAAGGGATGTGCAAGAAAACACAATAGTGTTAGAAGACACAGTGCTGTACCAAAACCCTTACCATAGTTTTCTTCTTACTGTATATGTTATACTGAAGAATACTAGTACAGTATAGGGGGATGTGTGCCGGCCTGCCTTTGCCGGCCGGCACACACCACAACTACCTTTAAAGTATACTACTTAACAGCTATAAGGCGGCAGCACTCTGGTTCAAATGCCTGTGCCGGTCGGCAGCAACTGCCGGCCGGTAACAGCCAATGTTGGCCGGCAATGGCTGCCGGCCAGCAACTACACAAGGTAGTACCCAGCTGCCGGCCACACTCTTGGTGACCGGCAGACAAGGGCTGACATAAGCCGGCCGGCAAAGGTACAAGACCGATGCAGCCGGCAGCAAAAGAACCAGAGGACTACACCTGCCCGGCTGCCGGCCTCATAGGCCGGCAGCCGGCCTCATAGGCTGGCAGCCGGGTCAGGTACAGCACTAGAAGAAAAATCGAATGGATGCCGGGATAAGAGTGTACACAACCTCCAAGCCCGGCAACCGAAAGAGTGCATATAAGGAAGGGGAGAAACTAATTCAGGCTTCCTGACCAATGCCGTCTGGCTCTGCCGGCAGGCATGGATGAGGGACCAAGAGAGGTCCGGGCAGCACTCGAAAACATAAGACCCTTGCCGGCCAGCAGCTCTGCCGGCCGGCAAGGGGCTGAGTCAATTCCACATCCTAACCTATACTAGGTCCAGATGTAGAACGACATACAGTACAGTAATGGCTCGGCCATTACGAAGAAAGAGGGGGAAGGGACAAGAGGGTCCTGCCAACCTTGCTTTAGTGACAGATCACCCGCAGCCAAGAAACTTATCTTAGCCTAAGGGAGATCTAAGGGGGAAGGCCAGCAATACTTGCCAGCTCCCAGAGCACCAAAGCAAGGAAGGCGTTGCTACTCCCAAGGAAAGAACTTATCCTCCCCCGAGAACAGCAACAAGGACTAGTCTGGTAGATCACAAAAGAAGGAATCATATCCACAGAAACCTTCGGTAGTGACCTAAGGGAGCTAAGCTCCCTTTGTCTGTGTTAGGTCAGCGAGGGGGACTCAGCCCCAAGCCAGACAACACAGACTCAGACTAAAAAACTCTGTTGTTCTGTCCCTCTTGAACCATAACTACAGGAACAGGAAGGTACAGTAACACCCTAGTATAGTTTTATCGAAAATAAATTCGGAAAAAACCACTTAGGGATAAGCCCAAGGCTTAAACAGAGGGAAAGGGATTGCATACCTTCTCCGAAGAAAAGAAAGCAACCGGGGAGTATGATAAAGTATACTAAGGCTCCATAAGCAACTAGCCTAGGCACCAAGAGAATCGATTACCTAAATCACCGAAACTCACTCGTATACTATCTTGGAAATATTCCACACAGTGTAACATGTATAAAATATAGCCTAAAGCTTCAAAAAATTTAATTACACTCGGAAAAACCATAATCATGCATGAAGTACTAGGACCAAACGACTAGGCTACATGGCCTAGCGTAGGCCAGAATGGCGAATACTTCGCCAAATAATACTAAGCACGAAAGGAAATCCTATGTAATGCTAAATAGCTAAAATTTATTAAAGCAAAACAACCAGGAATGTCGCTCTGACTAACTAATTTATACCTAACGAGCGACAGCGTCCAAGACGCCTCTGGTAGGCTACGGCTCTTGTATCAAAGATTAATCCTATTAATCACTCAAAATTTTACCAAGAGCCTACATTTATACATAAAAGACACTATACTCAACTTATCAGAGGCCGACGAAGACGGAGAAGCCATGAAAAGTAGAATAAATCCAAGATTTGCGAGAAAAACAGGAAAAAACACCGAGTTGTTAAGCTACGCAAAAAGGAATACAGATGGCGCCAGGATTGGCGCCAGGCACGCATACGAATCGGAGGATAGGGAAGCCTTGGGAGCGGCTCCCCTTTTTCTTTCCCGAATTCGTATCTCGCCAATCACCTCCTACGAGACGAAATCTCTGTCCAGGATGTAGATTGCTATGTGGCGTGTCTAGAATACGTCCTCTGATATGTCGCGATATCCCTTTCACGAGGGATACTCGCTCCAGGAGTTAGAATTCTGGTACCTTAAGGTAAATTCTCTGGGAATATCGCCGTAGTTGTAATATACCCCAGGAAGCTACCCTATAGGAACTTCCATCAGGACGACATGGCTTGAGCCCAAAAAAAAAAAAATATATATATATATATATATATATATATATATATATATATATTCTGTTGGTAACTTAATACTGCACTGAAATTTCCTGTTATAGGTACACAGTAGTCTTATTATCAATTGAATGTTACGCAGTTGCAAATATTACCAGTGGACTACCCCAGCCATGTTCAGTTGCTTCAAGAATTGATGATATTTACCGGCATTTATTCTTGATTTTCGTGCTGTGGTGGCATGTGACCTGGTGGTAGTATCCTTGCCTGGTGATTGCCAGACTGGGGTTCGATTTCCGCTCTGACATGTTTAGTTCACCTGGTCGCTACAACCTCACCATTCTTGTGAGCTAAGGATGGGGGTTCTGGGGGAGCCTATAGTTCTATCTGCTGAGTCATCAGCAGCCATTGCCTGGCCCTCCCTGGTCCTAGTTTCTGTGGATAGGTGGCTTGGGTGCTGATCATATGTAATATGGTCAGTCTCTAGGGCATTGTCCTGCTTGATAGGGCAATGTCACTGTCCCTTGCCTCTGCCATTCATGATCGGCCTTTAAACCTTTAAACTGGTGTAACTATGATAACTTTAAAGAAAGTTTAAACATGCGTTGGAAATATTGAAAAACCAAGGCATTAACAACGTTTAATTACAGTCCTACAAGATTCTCTCTCTCTCTCTCTCTCTCTCTCTCTCTCTCTCTCTCTTTCTCTCTCTCTCTCTCTCTCTCTCTTTTCCCATCTCATTAGCAAAACCAATCATGGCAAAGGATTTTATTTTTTACCAAATTACCGTTCTTCGTGGATTTCCATAATTATATCATGCGTCCTTTCTTAGAGGGATACGAATGAGTTTCTGCAATTGGCGAAAATGGATATTAGATTATTTCAGTTATTTCTAAGAATCTTTCTATTTTTCCCTCGATTTTTAGGTATATATTTTGTGCGTTATGAGTATACCTAGAACACGGAAATGGTATTAGGCTAACGTCAGTTGCAGTTTAATGTTTTTAGATAATATAAGACATTCAACTTCAATCCTGAATATAGCGAATTAACACTAGGATGGCCAGCTCCTTTGATATATATAAAATGGCCGAGGTGTCGTTTTCGACACCTTATTTGATTTTTATTGAAATTTGGCATGAAAAATAATCATATATGGTTAATGAAATAACTCATATGTTTGCAATACATAGTTTATTAAAGAATATTGTTATTACATAACATTTGACATCATTTTGAAGTAGGCTATAACATTCTTTTTACAATCCTGTAGGCCAATTATTTATCAATATCTTAGATTCCACAATCTTTACATGTTACAAACACTACCCTAGTTTCATCCTTTGCACATTTGCCACAAGTAGGTTTTTTGCATACTTGGCAAACAGTAATCGTAGCATTTGAACATTTTCTACCATGACACTTGTGACGTTTCTTAGGTAATGATGAGCTTGTGGAGGGCACATCTGCAAGATTCGGTAAGCTTCTCTTCCGAACATAAGCATGCCTAAGACTTTCAATGAGCTCCAAAATGAACTCCTTCCTACTAATTGTTCTCCCTGATGCTAGTTTGTATATAATCCATGCATTTATAACTGCCATATCCAGTATATTACAAAAAACTCCAAGGGGCCAACGTCTTGTAGCACAACGTGTACTGTACTTTCGGAGCATTTGGTCGACTACGTCTACTCCTACTTTATTAGCATTATAGAAATCAATGACTGCTGGTTTCTTCTTCTCACCTTCCGAAATTCTTGGAGAACTAGGCTATGCATTTTTGATAAGAGGCACACATTTTTATTAGCTTTGCATTGATAATTAACAAACATGCATTCACTTTCATCTTGAAAATAGAATTTGGATTCATACTTTTTCCCCTTTTCTTGTAAAGTCATTTCTTTCGATAGATGCTTGCTGTTTCCTCTCACAGTACCGACAATTGAAGTAGCTCTATCTCGCAGTTTCCTTGCAACTTCAAGAGATGTAAAAAAGTTGTCTGTTGTTACATTATAGCCTTTGTTCTTCACAACTTCAGTAAGACTGAGCACAACATGTTCCGCCAAGGGAACCCCTAACCTTGATTCCTTTTCTATGGCTCCTAAGTAGGGGATCACATTTACAATGTATTTGTTTTCTACCTCTGTGGGGACCCAAAATTTCATTCCAAACTTATCAGGTTTATTTGGCATAAATACAATGAATGGGCACCTGTTTTTCATGGGCAATAGCTGTTCGTCAATTGTCAAACTATATGTTGGTATATAGGCACCTCTGCAATTTTCAACAAATAGGTAAAAAATGTCTCTAATGTGGGTAAATTTGTCACTTTTGATCCTCTCTGACCTTGTGCTTCTGTTGTCAAACCTAATGAATCTGTGTATTTTCTTGTAATCACTTC
>NC_090768.1:7038887-7046387 GCF_036898095.1 Palaemon carinicauda
ATTATTATTTTACAATACTTTTGACTAGTGATGCAAATGTTTTCGCCTTCAGGGACCATATAGGGGATAGGCTAGTCAGTGATTCTTTCTAGCCTAACCTAACCTTAGGACCCCTATATGCTTCCTTCATCCCCTGCCTTGGCACTCCCTCTATTTAGCCTTGATCCCTTTTCTGAGTAAAGGGATTTATTGTCTAATAGAGTATTTTATCGCCTCTCAGCCCTCCCTAAAGGAATGAACCCCCTTTAGGATTGCGTCTGAGAGTGAGGTTAGGCTAGCCTACCTCTATGGCTAGGATAGTCTACGACTTTCCTGCGATAGCGATACGTCTTCTTCCTTGCCTAGTTCAGGACTTTTAGCCCTGATCTAGGCCGGGTTAGGAAGGTTTCTCTGTTCCATGCTGAAACTGTACTCTTGCACCGTTTTAGCCGATCAGCCTATTCTTAGGTTAGGGAGTGTCCTCCCTTCCCTTTGTGGCCGCTCTGGTACAGAAACCCTTCCTGGGAAGACCCCTCTCTTCTCCCTCCCCACCTATCTCTTGTATAGCCTAGCCTATGCTTAGGTTAGTTTATACTCATCTGTCCCCTGTCCTACAAATCCTCCTTAGGGTGGAAGAGTAGGGCTACCCGAGCTTCCCTGTGCTGTCCGCTCTGGTACATATACCTTCATAGTGTCCTATAAGGTTAGTTACTAGTGTAGCTCTGCATAGGGGAGTCTCCCCCCCCCCCCTCTTGGGTGTTCCCTAGTCCTCCCTTGGGCTACCTGCTCCCGGTCCCTAGTGACCCCTGCTTATGGATGCTAGAGCCTGTCTCTATCATGGGTACACCCCCTCAGGGAGGGGGAGGGATGTCTGGAACCCTGACGGTACTTCCTGCATCCCTTCCTCCCTCCCCCTGTCTCTCTATCTATCCGGGTGCCGGTCTCTTGCCGCCTCTACTGCCGGCAATACCTGCCTCCCTCTTGGTGACTTCCCTACCCTTGCCGCCAGCCCCCCGTGTACCGAGGGACTGCCGGCTGCCGCCGGCTACTACCGGCGGCTCTCCTACTCCTATCTATTCGTCCGCTTGCCGGTCGATCTCCGGAGTGCCGGCATATACTGCCGGCAACCCGATACTACCTGTACCATCCTTACCCCAGTCACCAATCCGGCATCCTCCGGCTGCCGGAGCCGCCGCTCCCTGCCGGCGTGCCGCCGTTGTGCCGGCGGCCGCCATCCTGGTATCTAACTGACTTTGAAAATTGTCTGTTCTAGTGCCAGAATCTATGCTGGAGCGAGCTCCGGCGTGCCGGCGGCTTGCCGGATGCCCCGGAGGCGTCAAGAATACTTGCACCCCCTCTCTGTAGCTATCATAAGACTAAGATAGCCCTACCTTGCAAATAGATAAGCTGCTTTGCTTCTAAGATCAGTACCTAGTACTGCTCTATTAGTGATCATGCTGTCTCTTTGCATTCTTCTATTTCCAGCATGCTATGTGCATCTTAGCGCGGCTGGTTGCCAGAAGCAGTTACCCTTAATGAGGCCTTCTGGCTCTTATCTGGGAACCGAATGAATTCGATCCCAACCTTGTCCTTGGCTTTCCATGGAGTTCCAATATAATGGGAATCCTAGGAAACTATATCCAATGATCTCGGTCATTTGGATTATCCCAGGACCAAGCCTATGGTAACCAGCCGGGCGAGATGCATGGAGCGTGTTCTCCTTTACTGTTTCATTCTCTATGCATCACACCTTCCTTAAGTTAAAATTAATGATTAATATTAACTTAATTTAAGAGCCATTCCTATGACTCCCCCATACTCATTTTCTCTTTCTTCCACAGGAGGAGCAGATGAAGTGCGATTTCGCCTACTGTGCTGTGAAACGCTCGCAGTTTTACGGACATACGGCGTGCAGGACTCACGCCCCTTGCTCAGACAAGAAAGGGGATTGGAAGTTCTGGAATCCACTGGAATGTACGGTCTGCCAGGCCTACCTAGTTGAGGCCTTCCATAACCCTCCCTCAGCGGAGGTTAGAGACATTGCTCGTGAGAAACTGCGCAAGTGGGTGCGTGGTTTTCAGAGAAATGCTACTGGACCGTACCTGGCCACCGAAGAACTGAGGTCCCTGTTGTTCCCTAAGGCCTCCCCTGACTCAGTGGTTCCAAAGGAAGCAATCCCCACTGTCCAAATTTCAGTGGAACCTGATGTGGTCATGGCTCAGTCCATGCACGAGTGTCGTTTGGATTCCGAGGATGATGAACGGATCTCTGACGTCTCGGAAGACACGGAGAAGACGCTTATGGCTCAAGGAGCCGAAGAGGACGAAGACAAGGTGGAATACACCGAGTCGGAGATTGGAGCTACTCCCTCGTCCATCCCTCCGCCTACTCCTACACCGACGGAATTGTCCCTTCCGTCTACCTCCTCGACCCCGGATCCTTCCTCTTCTACCCAAGAACTGATCCGACTGATTAGAGCTGTCATGGACGACAGACTGAAGGAGAACCAGGAGTCCATCAGGTCTATGATTGGATCCAGAGACACGAAGAAGATCTCGGTCAAGGACCTCCCAGCTTGCTCTCATGCCAACCCGTGGAGGTATGCAGAGCATATGGTTATTGCGACCGGCAGGATCTTTGTTAGTGACAAGATCGGCACGGTCCCGTTGGAAGATGTGGAGTTCTTCCCAAGCTTCGAGGCCTACCCGGACTGTTACGTCCGACTTCGTTCCGAACCTGCCTCGAAGGAGGAGACCGAACCTAAAGAAGAGATAGTGTTCGATCTCGCAAAGGCCCAGGCTATGCTAGCCTCCGCATTTAAGAGCAGGGGCTTTACCTGCTCTAAGCTTCCTGCCTTGAGCAAGAAGCATCCTACTTATGTCGCACCTGACACTGCGATTCTTCCATTTTTGGAAAAGGCCTTAGCTGCATGCCTTAAAGCGGCGGAAGAAGGAAAACCCTGCCCTGCACTGGAGGAGTGCAGACCCTTCTCCATCGTGACACCCCCTGACACTAGGCAATGGAAAGATGTCCAACATACTTTCGTCGTGGGTAGGCTCGATCCTGACGTCGCCGGACGTCAGTTTAATGAAGACCTCCCTAAGCTCAACGATCACCTCCTTCGCCGGGAACAAGACACGAAGGAGAGGCTTGCAGCATCGCTTTCTCATCAAGTCCAACTTGAAGTAATGGCCTGTGACACAGCAGTACCTGATCACTACATGGTACTGGCCAAATCCCACTTACTCACGGTAATGAAGGACTTGTACCATTTCATAAAGGCTCGTAGAGCCTGTCGTGAATTCGTGTTTGTCGGTGCCACCGTGAAACACGAACCCCGGAGGCTGATTTCCTCCAACATCTGGGGAAAGCACCTGTTTCCTTCTGACCTCGTCAAGGAAATAACGGACAGAGCCGCCACGGAGAATAGGAACCTTCTCCACAAGTGGGGCATGTCCAGAAAAAGGAAAACCTCTCAGGACGATGGACCTCAGCCTAAGAGAAAACCTCAGAAGCCGAAACCCCAGCAACGTCAACAACGACGTCAGTTTCCGGGACCCGCTACCTCCCAAGTGGTTGCCCAACCACAACAGACCTTTCAATTGGTCCCCCAACCGGTGTTGTCACAGTCACCGGTCTTCACCCCTGCCTTTGAGCAGCCATCCACTACCTTTCATGCCAGAGGTAGAGGCTCGTCCAGGGGTGCAAGCAGAGACGCCTCTCGTCGTCCCTCCAGAGGTAGAGGAGGAAAGGGAGCTAGCGGCCGAGGCAACAAGTCCTCGGGACACCAGAAGCAATGAAGTGCTTCCGGTGGGAGGAAGACTCCGCCAATTCCAGGATCGTTGGACCTTCGATCCTTGGGCACACAGCATCATCAAGAACGGTCTAGGCTGGAGTTGGGTGCAACCACCCCCAATCTTCCAGCGGTTCTTTCAACCATCAACCCCCATTCTGGAAGAATATGTTCTAGACCTCTTGAACAAGAAGGTGATAAGGAAGGTAAAGTCCACCAGGTTCCAAGGGAGACTGTTTTGCGTTCCCAAGAAGGACTCAGACAAGCTCAGAGTCATTCTGGACTTATCCCCCCTCAACAAGTTCATAGAGAACAACAAATTCAAGATGCTGACGCTTCAACAAATAAGGACCCTTCTGCCTCAAGGTTCCTACACGGTCTCTATAGACCTGGCGGATGCCTATTGGCACATTCCAATGAACCATCACGCTTCCTCCTACCTAGGATTTCGACTCCAAAGGAAAAGCTACGCCTTCCGGGCCATGCCATTCGGCCTCAATGTGGCCCCTCGGATCTTCACAAAGCTGGCGGATGCCATAGTACAACAGCTCCGCCTAAGAAACGTCCAGGTGATGGCCTACCTCGACGACTGGCTAGTCTGGGCTCCATCGCCCGAAGAGTGTACAAAGTCTTGCGACGAAGTTACCCAGTACCTAGAACACCTGGGATTCAAGATCAACGAGAAGAAATCTCGCCTCTCTCCGGCTCAGAAGTTTCAGTGGCTGGGAATCCACTGGAATCTTCAGTCACACCGCCTTTCCATCCCCCAGAAGAAAAGGAAGGAAATAGCAGGGTCTGTCAAGCGACTACTGAAATCCAAACGCATTTCAAGACGACAGCAGGAACGAGTTCTAGGCTCTCTACAATTCGCCTCAGTGACAAACCCAGTGCTTCGTGCACAGCTAAAGGATGCCGCGGGAGTCTGGAGACGATCGGCATCCATCGCTCGAAGAGACCTCAAGAGACGGCTTCCAAACAGACTTCGACGCCTCCTAAAGCCGTGGTCGGAAGCAATGGCCCTGAAAAGGTCCATTCCTCTCCAACACCCTCCTCCATCACTCAACATCCACACGGATGCCTCACTGGAGGGCTGGGGAGGTCACTCCCACCTGAAACAAGCTCAAGGGACCTGGTCTCCACTATTCAAGACGTTCCACATAAACATCTTGGAGGCCATGGCGGTCCTTCTTACTCTGAAGAAGCTATCCCCGCCGCCCTCGATCCACATCCGTCTAACCCTAGACAACTCGGTGGTAGTTCGTTGTCTCAATCGCCAGGGCTCAAGATCGCCCCAGATAAATCAGGTGCTTCTCCCAATCTTCCGTCTGGCGGAGAAGAAGAAGTGGCACCTGTCTGCAGTTCACCTACAAGGATTCCGCAACGTGACACCGGATGCTCTATCTCGGACAAACCCGATAGAGTCGGAATGGTCTCTAGACGCAAGATCATTCTCCTTCATCTCTCATCAAGTCCCAGAACTTCAGATAGATCTCTTTGCAACGAGCGACAACAATCAACTTCCTCTGTACGTAGCCCCGTACGAGGACCCCAAAGCAGAAGCGGTGGACGCCATGTCACTGGACTGGAACAGATGGTCGAAGATATACCTGTTCCCTCCCACCAACCTTCTGTTGAAAGTCCTCTCCAAACTGAGAACCTTCAAAGGGACAGCGGCCCTAGTGGCTCCCAAGTGGCCCCGGAGCAACTGGTACCCCCTGGTCCTGGAGCTGCAGCCCAAGCTGATCCCTCTCCCGGGCCCAGTTCTCTCTCAACAAGTACAGAAGTCGACTGTCTTCGCTTCATCATCGAAAATCAAGGACCTTCATCTCATGATTTTCTCTCCCTTGCCGCAAAGAAGAGGTTTGGGATCTCGAAGAAAAGTCTAGACTTCCTAGAGGAATACAAGACCGAATCCACGAGACGGCAATACGAATCATCCTGGAGGAAATGGGTCTCCTTTGTTAAAGCAAAAAATCCTAAAGAAATCACCATTGATTTCTGTATGTCCTTCTTCATTCACCTTCATGGACAAGGATTAGCAGCCAATACGATTTCAACCTGCAAATCGGCTTTGACTAGACCAATTCTATATGCTTTCCAAATTGATCTGTCCAACGACATCTTTAACAAACTGCCGAAAGCATGTGCTCGCCTACGCCCAGCACCCCCTCCGAAACCGATCTCCTGGTCACTAGACAAGGTGCTCCATTTCGCCTCCAACTTGGACAATGATTCATGCCCCCTCAAGGATCTGACTCAGAAAGTTATATTTTTATTTGCTCTCGCCTCGGGAGCTCGAGTCAGCGAAATAGTGGCATTATCAAGAGAAGAGGGACACATCCTGTTTGCTGATTCAGGAGAAGTGACCCTCTCCCCCGATCCGACGTTTCTCGCCAAAAATGAATTACCCACCAAAAGATGGGGCCCTTGGAGAATATGCCCCCTGAAGGAGGATGTCTCTCTATGTCCAGTAGAGAGTCTCAAGGTCTATCTTCGCAGAACTTCAAACTTTGGTGGAGGCCAACTCTTCAAAGGAGAAACATCGGGCAGCGACCTGTCACTGAAACAATTAAGAGCGAAAATCACCTACTTCATTTGCAGAGCGGATCCGAACAGTACACCCGCTGGTCATGATCCTAGAAAAGTGGCATCTTCTCTGAACTTCTTTCAGAGCATGGACTTCGAGAGCCTTAAGAACTTTACGGGCTGGAAGTCCTCGCGAGTTTTCTTTAAACATTATGCGAAACAAGTGCACGAAATCAAACATTTTGTGGTAGCCGCAGGTAGTGTTATGAAACCTGCACCTAACTCTGCGTAGAACAGTGAGTTACTTGGGACTCTAACTCTTCGGGTGCCTATGTTGACCCTCGAGTGATTCATAGTGATGTCTAAAAACACTTAGTGCTTTTATAACTGTTCTTATCCCAGGTGAAATGTCATAGTGTCACACAAGTGCCGCATGCCTTGAGCATGATGTGTTATTTAAAGACTTGCGTTCCTCGAGAACGAGTACCTACTAATCCTGAAATTCCCTTTCAGATTCAAGAGCAAGCCTTTATTTCTATGTACATTATTATTACTGTAAATGAACTTTACTTTTGCTGTAAATTATTTAATTTCTGCATTGTGAAATAAAATTTCTATTTTATTACTTATGCGTCTCTTTCAGCTCCTACTTACTATGAAATACATACTGTCATAGTTTTATTTATTCCTCCTTTCTTATGGTCATGAAGAATTTAAGATGTCTATTCCTAAATTATATTCACCTTGTCTCAGTAAGGTTCCTACACGAATACTTACTTCTGATAATCAGGAGATGAACTCTACACACAGTGCCCAACCACCACTGGCCTACTTCAGAATGTTCCTATACAAATATCAAACATTCTGCTTCATCTCTAAGCTCTTAAAAGCTCTTCTGTCAAGATGAATAGCCCTTCAATACCACTTTGACGTCGGCATAGCCCATGGGAACTTCCTACCAATGGGGGGCAGGATACTTCGTTCCTATGGTTCTTACCTAAGATTACTTTGCTGTTTTGTCAATGCCTAGGCACTTAACTCTGGGGGAAAATCTACCACGATACATTGATTCTCTGGTACTCTTCCATCAGGACGCCATGGCTTGAGCCCAAAAAACGGATTTTGAGCGAAGCGAAAAATCTATTTTTGGGTGAGATAGCCATGGCGTCCTGATGGACCCTCCCTACTACTTCGTTCAGTTT
>NC_090768.1:7048887-7051387 GCF_036898095.1 Palaemon carinicauda
GACAGGCTCCTGTGCCCTTGTCCCACTGGCTTTTGTTCTCTGTTCTCTCTGACATTTGTTCTGTGATCTCTCTTACGTTGTTCTGTGATCTCTCTTACGTTGTTCTGTGATCTCTCTTACGCTTAACTTCTCTGTTCTCTCTGACTTTAAAGGTGTCTGTTAATTTTGACTTTTGTTCTCTGTTCCTCTGACTTTTAAGTTCTCTGTTCTTTTTTACTTTTGTTTTCTGTTCTCTCTGACTTTTGTTCTCTGTTCTCTGTGACTTTTAAGATCTCTGTTCTTTGTGACTTTTGTTCTGTGTTCTCTCTTACTCTCATTCTCTGTTCTCTGTGAGTTTTAAGTTCTTTGTTCTTTCTGACGTTTGTTCTCTGTTCTTTCTGACTTTCTGTTCTCTGTTCTCTCTGAATTTTGTTCTATGTTCTCTCTGAATTTTAACTTCTTTGTTCTCTGTGACTTCTAAGTGCTTTGTTTCCTTTTTACTTTTGTTCTCAGTAACTTTTAAGTTCTCTGTTCTTTCTTCTGACTTTTGTTCTCTGTTCTCTCTGACTTTTAAATTCTCTGTTCTTTCTGACTTTTAAGTTCTCTTTTATTTCTGACTTTTAAGTTCCTTTTTCTTTCTGACTTCTGTTCTCTGTTCTCCGTGACCTTTAGGGCTGATTCACACCTGACACTCACGCTCACGCCCAAGTCAAGGTCAAGCTCTCACTCAGCTCATTTTACTGGTGTGTTCACATATGCCGCTCAAGCTCTCCTGAGCTCAATTTGTTTTGTGTTGGCATTGGTGAACCATGTGTGATTTTCGGGCTCTAGAATTAGCGGGAGAGGGAGAGAGAAAAAGGAGGAGATTTTGGGTCTGTAATAGTAAGAAAAATTCAATTTAATTAATATTCTGTATTCTCTCTATAGTTTCCTACCTTTACATAAAACATGTGTTATGTATTCATAGCTTTAAAATAATATAGCATTATTTGTTTGTTTTCTTTATTCACTTGTTTACCTACCTTTTGAATTGTCCCATTGATTTTTGCTTTGTTGACTCATCCCTGCAATGTTTAAATGAAAGAACTACTTTCATTCACGTCCTGCCCACACAAAGAGCTGACCGCGACTGAAAAATGTTTTCACACCTTACACTCAAGCTCTCGATCCTCCTCTCGCTCAAGTTTGAGCACGTTCAAAATATCTTTTGCTTTGATCGTGAGCTTGACTGTGACCGTGACAGGAGTTGAGCGAAAATGATTGACTGGATGGTTTGAATACTCTGCCTGTTTATCATTAAACAATATTTGAGCGCGATCAATTGCGTGCACGTGAGTGTGAGTGTCAGGTGTGAATCAGCCCTTAAGTTCTCCGTTCTTTCTGACTTTCGTTCGCTATTCTGACTTTTAAATTCTCTCTTCTTTCTGACTTTTAAGTTCTCTTTTATTTCTGAGTTTTAAGTTCTCTTTTATTTCTGACTTCTGTTCTCTGTTCTCCGAGACCTTTAAGTTCTCCGTTCTTTCTGACTTTCGTTCGCTATTCTCTCTGCCTTTTGGTCTCCGTTTTCTCTGACTTTTAAATTCTCTGTTCTTTATGACTTTCAAGTTCTCTTTTCTTTCTGATCTCTGTTCTCTGTGACTTTAAGTTCTCTGTTCTTTCTGACTTTTGTTTTCTGTTCTCTATACCTTTTGTTCTCTGTGACTTTCAAGTTCTCTGTTCTTTCTGACTTTTGTTCTCTGACTTTTAAGTTCTCTGTTCTTTCTGACTTTTGTTCTCTGTTCTCTATACCTTTTGTTCTCTGTTCTCTGTGACTTTTAAGATCTCCGTTCTTTCTGATTTTTGTTCTCTGTGACTTTTAAGTTCTCTGTTCTTTCTGACTTTTGTTCACTGTTCTCTCTGACTTTTAAGTTCTCTGTGTTCTGTGACTTTTAAGTTCTCTGTTCTCTCTGGCTCTTAAATTCTCTGTTCTTTCTGACTTTTAAGTTCTCGTTTCTTTCTGATCCCTGTTCTCTGTGACTTTTAAGTTCTCTGTTCTCTCTGACTTTTTTTTTCTCTGCTCTCTATGCCTTTTGTTCTCTGTTTTCTGTGACTTTTAAGTTCTCTATTCTTTCTGACTTTTGTTCTCTGTTCTCTCTGCCTTTTCATACCTTTCTGTATATGTACCCTGGTCAATCTACCTCCCCTTGTGTCCCTCTCACTGCTGATTTAATTTCCAATTACCACTTACATTTTTCATTATATTCCTTTTTGGACGAATTATAGTTAACAAATTCTTATTTAGACCTGCACCTCGTTTGCTCATTATGCGCTATTATGATGTTTTCCACAGTGAAAAGTTTATTTTGCATTTCGGGAACTCTTCGAGGAAATAAATATCTTCCGAAAACTGCCGAACATTTTTCAGCGTGTGGCAATAACAACGAGTTTGACTCAAGATTTTTATTACATCAGGAATTCCTTTTTAACTGGAAATGTATATTATTATGATAATAAGGAAGAGTAGTGTTATAAAAGTGCCTAT
>NC_090768.1:7063887-7073887 GCF_036898095.1 Palaemon carinicauda
AAGTGCTACTCCTGTGTTTTTCAGCATTCTTTGTGGACGGGGTCACATACTCTGTTTCCCTTTTTAACATTGTTGCATCGATGAAGTAGGTTGCTGTGGCCTGATTGGTAACGTCTCTGCCTGGTGTTTACCAGAATGTGGTTCGAGTCCCGCTCAGACTCGTTAGTGCCATTAGTGTCTGCAACCTTACCATCCTTGTGAGCTAAGGTTGGGGGTTTTTGGGGAGCCTATTGGTCTATTTGCTGAGTCATCAGCAGCTACTGCCTGTCCCTTCCTGGTCCTAGCTTGGGTGGAGAGGAGGCTTGGGCGCTGATCATATAATATATGGTCAGTCTCTAGGGCATTGTCCTAATTGCTAGGGCAATGTCCATGTCCTTTGCCTCTGCCATTCATGAGCTACCTTTAAACCTTTAAACTTTAAAACTACACTTACCTAATTCGTTGCTTGAATTGCTTACTTGACGCTGATACCAGTCACAATATCTATACGTAAAATCTTCGTTTCATTTTTAAAACTATAGTCTACGACATCACATCGAGTAACATTTTGTTGATATCATTATTTATCAATTCACACTATTAGTAGTTTTCCTGTAATTTATGAATGCTATATTTCAGGTTCGAAATTACGTTATCTAAGGAAAAAAAATATGGAAAAAACCTAATTGCCTAATTAAGAATTAATGTTGAAAATTCTTCTAAAATTAGTCTGATTCAGTAAAACAAACTCACTACTGATGATGAAATTCCGGGACGAATTAAAACCAGTAACGAGTTGTCTGACCGGTAATGCCATTGGAATTCACATGTTGATTGATGGAATTGAAGTAAACAACATTGCTTCAGAGGTATTGCCGGAACTCACAGGACAAATCAGTGAGGATTAAATGGAGATTTTGTAGAGATTCAGATAATACTTTGGTCATTCTTTATTTAGATTTTCATGATATGAAATAAAATGCATCTTTATTTAGATTTTCATGATATGAAATAAAATGCATCCTTATTTAGATTTTCATGATATGAAATAAAAGGCATCTTTATTTAGATTTTCATGATATGAAATATAATGCATCTTTATTTAGATTTTCATGATATGAAATAAAATGCATCTTTATTTAGATTTTCATGATATGAAATAAAATGCATCTTGATTTAGATATGAAATAAAATGCATCTTTATTTAGATTTTCATAATATGAAGTAAAATGCATCTTTATTTAGATATGAGATAAAATGCATCTTTATTTAGATTTTCATAATATGAAATAAAATGCATCTTTATTTAGATTTTCATAATATGAAATAAAATGCATCTTTATTGAGATTTTCATAATATGAAATAAAATGCATCTTTATTGAGATTTTCATAATATGAAATAAAATGCTTTTTTATTTAGATTTTCATAATATGAAATAAAATGCATCTTTATTGAGATTTTCATAATATGAAATAAAATGCATCTTTATTTAGATTTTCATAATATGAAATAAAATGCATCTTTATTGAGATTTTCATATGAAATAAAATGCATCTTTATTGAGATTTTCATAATATGAAATAAAATGCATCTTTATTTAGATTTTCATAATATGAAATAAAATGCATCTTTATTGAGATTTTCATAATATGGAATAAAATGCTTTTTTATTTAGATTTTCATAATATGAAATAAAATGCATCTTTATTTAGATTTTCATAATATGAAATAAAATGCATCTTTATTGAAATTTTCATAATATGAAATAAAATGCATCTTTATTGAGATTTTCATAATATGAAATAAAATGCTTTTTTATTTAGATTTTCATAATATGAAATAAAATGCATCTTTATTGAGATTTTCATAATATGAAATAAAATGCATCTTTATTTAGATTTTCATAATATGAAATAAAATGCATCTTTATTGAGATTTTCATAATATGGAATAAAATGCTTTTTTATTTAGATTTTCATAATATGGAATAAAATGCTTTTTTATTTAGATTTTCATAATATGAAATAAAATGCATCTTTATTTAGATTTTCATAATATGAAATAAAATGCATCTTTATTGAAATTTTCATAATATGAAATAAAATGCATCTTTATTGAGATTTTCATAATATGAAATAAAATGCTTTTTTATTTAGATTTTCATAATATGAAATAAAATGCATCTTTATTGAGATTTTCATAATATGAAATAAAATGCTTTTTTATTTAGATTTTCATAATATGAAATAAAATGCATCTTTATTGAGATTTTCATAATATGAAATAAAATGCATCTTTATTGAGATTTTCATAATATGAAATAAAATGCTTTTTTATTTAGATTTTCATAATATGAAATAAAATGCATCTTTATTTAGATTTTCATAATATGAAATAAAATGCATCTTTATTGAGATTTTCATAATATGAAATAAAATGCATCTTTATTGAGATTTTCATAATATGAAATAAAATACATCTTTATTGAGATTTTCATAATATGAAATAAAATGCATCTTTATTGAGATTTTCATAATATGAAATAAAATGCATCTTTATTGAGATTTTCATAATATGAAATAAAATGCATCTTTATTGAGATTTTCATAATATGAAATAAAATGCATCTTTATTGAGATTTTCATAATATGAAATAAAATGCATCTTTATTGAGATTTTCATAATATGAAATAAAATGCATCTTTATTGAGATTTTCATAATATGAAATAAAATGCATCTTTATTTAGATTTTCATAATATGAAATAAAATGCATCTTTATTGAGATTTTCATAATATGAAATAAAATGCTTTTTTATTTAGATTTTCATAATATGAAATAAAATGCATCTTTATTGAGATTTTCATAATATGAAATAAAATGCATCTTTATTGAGATTTTCATAATATGAAATAAAATGCATCTTTATTGAGATTTTCATAATATGGAATAAAATGCTTTTTTATTTAGATTTTCATAATATGAAATAAAATGCATCTTTATTTAGATTTTCATAATATGAAATAAAATGCATCTTTATTGAAATTTTCATAATATGAAATAAAATGCATCTTTATTGAGATTTTCATAATATGAAATAAAATGCTTTTTTATTTAGATTTTCATAATATGAAATAAAATGCATCTTTATTGAGATTTTCATAATATGAAATAAAATGCTTTTTTATTTAGATTTTCATAATATGAAATAAAATGCATCTTTATTGAGATTTTCATAATATGAAATAAAATGCATCTTTATTGAGATTTTCATAATATGAAATAAAATGCTTTTTTATTTAGATTTTCATAATATGAAATAAAATGCATCTTTATTTAGATTTTCATAATATGAAATAAAATGCATCTTTATTGAGATTTTCATAATATGAAATAAAATGCATCTTTATTGAGATTTTCATAATATGAAATAAAATACATCTTTATTGAGATTTTCATAATATGAAATAAAATGCATCTTTATTGAGATTTTCATAATATGAAATAAAATGCATCTTTATTGAGATTTTCATAATATGAAATAAAATGCATCTTTATTGAGATTTTCATAATATGAAATAAAATGCATCTTTATTGAGATTTTCATAATATGAAATAAAATGCATCTTTATTGAGATTTTCATAATATGAAATAAAATGCATCTTTATTTAGATTTTCATAATATGAAATAAAATGCATCTTTATTGAGATTTTCATAATATGAAATAAAATGCATCTTTGTTTAGATTTTCATAATATGAAACAAAATGCATCTTTATTTAGATTTTATAGAAAATAGACAAAAGTAAACTTTTTAGGCTATCGATTATAAAACTTATATTGTTTGTTTTGATGATCCAGGCTAATAAAAAATGCCAGACTCCAAAATATTCAAGAACACTTTATATATTTTGGCAAATAAATATATTAAACAATGCTTAGATCCAAAACATTAAGTGATTTTTTTTTTTTTTTTGACTATTCAAGAAACTGAAAAATACTTTTTAGTGTGGTATGATATAGCGAGGTTTTGTTTATGTTGGTGATTCAGAAATGAAACTCTTAATTAATAATAGCAGCTAAGCTACAACATTATTTATAAAATCACCATGTTATAAGTCCAAGAGCTCCAACAGGGAAAATAGCCCAGTGAAGAAAGGATAGTGTGCCTGTTTGTACCCTCAAGGAAGAGAACTCTAACCCAATACAGTGGAAGACGATGATACAGAGGCTATGGGACTAACCAAGACTAGAGAATAATGGTTTGATTTTGGAGTGTCCTCCTAGAAGAGCTGCTACCCTACCCAAAACGGAAAGTAACCTACAGTGCAGTAAATAACCACTTAGTGAAGAAGAATTTTTCCGTTTCATAGGTGTTGTCAGGTGTGATAGGAAAGAGGAGAATGCGTAAAGGATAGGTGTATGTGTAGAAGGAAAAGTGAACCGTAACGATAGAGGGATTTATGTTAGAGATTAAGCTGGCCCAGTGTCAGCACGGACTCCTACTCTTGCAGCAGCCTTTGGGGAAAATCCTATTATTTTAGGAATACTAAGTAGTATATTGTCCATCCAAAGAAGATAACACAACATAATCTGAATTACCTTTCTATTCAATAATGAAAATTACAGGATATTTGGTAAATACAAAATGATAAAGACATGTCCGTCCATGTACTTGATCGGTAACTAAAATAGAAAATCTTTAAACGAAACTGACCATTTCAGGAATATCTCCTGAATATAGAAAATACTAGATATGAGTTATTTTCCATCTAATATGCGGTGGTTGGTAGTGTGACATTCTTTAAATATAAAACCAAAAGAAGTTTGTACATTAACCGGAAATATGCGAGATGAAAAATGTTGCAAACTTGGATGTTTATTCAATAATACTATACATGGTCTTTTTCTGAGTGGGGATATCATAACGGGGTGAGAGGGTTTATGTATCGCCTTGATCAGCTAACCTGTACTAATCAGGGCCACCCATTGTAGGTTAGGGTGCTTTGAGCAATCAGACTAAAGTCTCCCACCATCACCCATCCGCAGTTGCCAGCGTGATGAAAACAGGCCAAACCCCCAGATACGAATAAGGACATGTCTTAGGACTTTGTCCTGCAGTGGACTAGAAACTGGTGCATTTGTTGTTGGCATTATACTATACAAGGTAATTATCTAGACTTCGCCAGACTGTGCGTTTGTATTTTCCCATCTATTTTAAGAATTTTAACTCAGAAACAGTTAATAATACACCGTGAGGATGGATTAAGAATTTAATAGTAATAACTTATTGTTAATATTGAATTATATTTTTATAGTACTGGAACAATTTGCATGAAAAAAAAGATCTTGATAATTGGTTGCCCGATGATTTATCAATTGAAAGTGATGGATTATAAGGATGTTTTGCATTTAACCATTCTTATGAAAGATTTTATGTTTAATTGTAATTTTTGATTAGTTGATTGGTCATTTTGGGGTGAGGAGGAAGTGGAATTATTATTCTTTATATATCTTAATGAGAAAATTATTATTATTATCATTATTATTATTATTATTATTATTATTATTATTATTATTATTATTATTATTATTATTGCTAGTGTACGCGACCAGTCAAAAATTATGGCTAAATATTTAGAAAGATATAAACACGTGCATCCGTCTCTAACTAGGGTATGACTACGTCCTCTCTCTCTCTACACAAGGGACGAAGAGATACCGAATAGTTATATGTCTGACAATGCTACTGAGCGTGGCAGGAAAGAAATATACTTACTATATATATATATATATATATATATATATATATATATATATATATATATATATATATAAATATATGTGTATATATATATGTGTGTATATATACACACACATATATATATATATATATATATATATGTATATATATATAGATATATATATATATATATATATATATATATATATATATATATATGTATATATATATGTATATTTATATATAGGAGAGATTATTACTGATAATAATAATAATAATAATAATAATAATAATAATAATAATAATAATAATAATAATAATAATAAGCAAATGTCTTCTTTAAATAAAATGTCATTGGAGTTTTATTTATAGCTATAAATAACGCACGAATTTGTAGCACAGTAAATAGCTTTGAATCTGAGTCCATTTCGATAAATAACAGAGCAAAAATGGTTCCAACAATGGCAGTAAGCCTCTCTCCTCTTTATTATAAAGTGCGTGTATAACATAACAAGTCCTTGTTTACGATACGCGGGCTTTGTTTTACATAAACAGGCCTTAGAGGCAGCTAGGTTGATTATCATTTTTTTATATAAATGACTCTGTTATTTGAAGTTCTTTGAATTTTCAGAATTTTATCAACTTTTTAAGTAGAATTTCTCTGCTTTCTTTTGTCACTGGAAATTTGGAGTTTCTTAGAGTGACTAGTGTACGCGACTCGTCAAGAATGATGGTTAAATATTTAGATAGGTATGAACACACATATATATACATACATACATATATATATATATATGTATATATATATATTCACATATACATATATACATATGCATATACATTTACATATATATATATATATATATATATATATATATATATATATATATGTATGTATGTATATATATATACATACATACATACATATATACATATATACATATATACATATATATATATATATATATATATATATATATATATATATATATATATATATTATATTATATAGGGGAGATGTTCGTAAGAGGAAGAGTCCATTTCTGTAATGAAAATTCCTTTGATAATTTCTTTGCGTAAGGGAGTTATAAGGGAGGTAGGTTTTAACAGTTACTGTTTCCGTAATGATGACCCTCTCTATTGATTCAATCAATTGTGTTTTCGCTTCTTATAACAAAATTAAGATATCTTCAATTATACATGTTTAGTATAATATATGCCATTCAATAATCAATAACATTAGATCACTCGATATCCGTAATAATTTAGGCAAAAGCTGATTGCAATTCTCGTCTAATTATTGGAAATTCACTGATTACACCCGAGGAGATCTAAGTAGTAAGTCACTCAAATTATGTAAATCTGTGCAGCGAATTGTGTCTAATTTAATGACGAAAATTTGTCGCTGTAATGGAATCAATCATCACCTGGTTATGTGATCGATTCTAGAATAAGAGACCTGAAATTATGATATGAATGATTTCCTTTATGCTGATGGAATTTTCGGCTGAAGTTGTTTTTATTATTATTATTATTATTATTATTATTTATTTATTTATTTTTTTTTTAAATCTGGTTCTTTTTAAACCTAGTCACAGATCATTTATCAACAGTATTAAGTCATGAATGAATTATTCAAAGCCAGGATTTAATTTTTAGATATTCCACCTACAGGTGCGTTTGAAGATTTTAAGCCATGGGATTTTGCGATGAAGTATTAATTTGAAAATAAGTATTAATGATGGGCAAGCATTAAACATGAAGTAAGGAAATGAAAGTTATAAGTATCCTTCAGCAAAAGTTAATTCAGAGGTATTAGAAACGGCCGACCTTTGGGTAAAGGATTTTAGAGGTTACAGGTCTTAGTATAAATCTGGAATAATATGTTTTAATATTTTAAAGAGACACATTTGCATCGTTACGTGAAAACTGACTTTTGGTTATAAAATTATATATTTACTCCTGTCGTATATCATGTTTGGAAGAACATTATATTACGTATTTTTAATGTATGGTATCATTGTTGATATAATTTTTGCTGTTGTTGCTTTATGTGCTTTCTAAGATCTTTCTCCATTTTTCTCTCAGTACTTCTGGTAATAGTATACTGCATAAATGTACAAACCAAAAAAATTACAACTTCGTATGAGATATTATTATATAATAAAAGTAGACGACTCTCTCTCTCTCTCTCTCTCTCTCTCTCTCTCTCTCTCTCTCTCTCTCTCTCTCTCTCTCTCTCTCTCCTGAATGTCTTTGATCCTTTTATGAAATTTTTTGGTCGAGTCACTGTCGAGAGATTTTTCAGGAAGTGAAAGCAGATTTTGTTCCAGATGAAAATATTGTGGGTCGTTTCTTTTTGTATTCTTTTCATCAGGGACTGATTAATCGAACACACGAGTTGGGGTATGAATAAATCCTTTTCGGTATTTTGAATTCCAGTCAGGTATTTTGATTAAACAGATTTTAGAATATAGTTCAGCAGAGCTGGGTGATTTTAGAATATCATCAGCTGTGGGGCAGTTCATGATTCAAGTTTTTGGATGGACTCTGGTGCAACTAACCGAGAGAGTACATTTTTTATTCTTTATCATTTTTTATCAGGCACAAGTAAGGAGAACACTATCTTCCACACATATGTATCGATACTTGGTCACTTTAACCATTACCACTTTAAACTATTTAGTCTCAATGTTAGGAGCCTGATTATTTATCAATTCATCAACACTTAATACCTGCTGAAAGGGAGATTTTGACAGCGTTATTGAGGCATTGTTGCTGCACTTCATAAGAATGAAACTGCTCTGCAATTTGGTAATGATTGAAGAATAATTTGAACAGGTCGGCTGAGCTGGCAGGATATGAGGAATCTTGATGATTTGTTTGATCTGTTCCTTATTCAACAATTTTTTAATTCTTGTGATAAAAGTATGGTTATTTTCATAAGGGAACTTATTTGAGGACCTCTGGTTTCATTGTGGCAAATTACTGTTCACCTACAGATTTTTGAGGTCAGGTTGCCATCTCCTTGCCTATGTTTTCTAAGATGGTTGCTGAAGTTTAGTGCTGCTTAAAGTAAATATATTAAAGTATTTTGGGACAAGAGAAAAAAACAGAATTAAGGACAGTGAGGACATAGAAAGAAAGCTGACTGGATGGAAATAAATGAATGGGAGAGGTTGGGAGGGTGACTCAAGCTCTTCAAGGAGAGTTAAAGAATCTGATGCAGATATCATCCTAGTCGGAAGTGTTTTATTTTTGAAAGGTTAAAATCCACTCATGAATGGCAGAGACAAGGAACAGTGGCAATGTCCCAGCTAGCAGTACAATGCTATAGAGACTGACCACTTATACATATGATCAGCGCCCAAGCCCTGTCTCCACCTAAGTAAGGACCAGGAATGGCCAGGCATTGGCTGCTAATGACTCAGCAGGTAGACTTATAGACTCCCCCAAACTCCCCAACCTTAGCTCACAACGATGGTGAGGTTGCAGACGTTGCAAGAATATATCGACTTTGAGTTCTACTTGAGCCCCAGTCCGGCAGAACGCTAGGCAGGGACATTTCCACTAGGCCAGCACAACTTTAAAGACCTTTGTAAAAAAAATGATATATTTCTCAGTTTTTTTTTCACGAGAAAACAAGCTGGGTGTTAGCGGGACATCTCCAAACTGCAGCATGCTGAGCTTCACTGCTTTGTGAATGGCTTCTTAAGTGACAGGAAATGATTTGAGATTTTCCCTCTATCCCGATTCCCGTTGCTAGACAACTCGGAGACCCAAGTAGATAGTGTTCCTTGAAAGCATTCAAATGGAAGATAGCTCCTGTAATTGTATGTTTGGCACAGTTGCCTTTGGGCTACAGTTGGTGGATGTAATCGAGTGAAACTACGGGCTACAGCTGCAACTGCTGGACATAACTTCCTTTTTATTTTAACACCCCCCCCCCCCGCTCTTTGCCACATTCTGAGATGATGCTTACTTCCATTTGCTATTTTATCTAATTTGAATTTTTCTATTGAAAAGTTACATTTTGTGTTTCTTTGTAATGAAATCAGTGTATTGTAATCATATATGATTATTAAATTATTATTATTATTATTAGCATTATTGTTATTATTATTAAAAAATGTTTAATAGAATTATTTTTTTTAGAAAATAACTTTGTTCCTTTTTCATGCTTCTATTAATATAAGGTTATATATATATATATATATATATATATATATATATATATGTATATATATATATATGTGTGTATATATATATATACAT
>NC_090768.1:7076387-7101387 GCF_036898095.1 Palaemon carinicauda
TCTACATACACACACACAGAGAGAGAGAGAGAGAGAGAGAGAGAGAGAGAGAGAGAGAGAGAGAGAGAGAGAGAGAAGCGAGCACTACCGTTAAATTGTTTTTCGATGGTGTAATTAAGAGGTGAACTCTGTTTGTTCACCTCTCAACCTAATTTTTTTCCCATCGAGTTTTGATATCGGATAAAAGGTGTTGCTTTGCGGTTCGCTAAATTTGCCGAATAGAGGCCCCCTTTTTTTCCCTTACTTTCCAATGACCGTATTTGGAAATGTATTACTAAATAGTTAAAAATTTTTGCCTATTCTAAAGGTCGTAATTTTGAAGTTCTCTTAGAAATGGAAATTACTTTTGACATGTTTAGTGTTTTCCACATTTTATTTATTGGAGAGGGAAAATTTTTTGTATAGTTGAGTAGTATATAGTTCTCTAAAGCTGCTTTTCTCGTAAGCCCTTCAAAGGAAGCTTAGCTCTGGGTAACTGAGAGGTATACGATCCAGGTAATATTCTCTCTTTCTCTCTCTCCAAGCTTATAGTTAGTTTTTGGCTGTTACTCAACTGTTATAGGTAGCATTGCTTGTTGAAAGAGCGCTCTCTCTCTCTCTCTCTCTCTCTCTATCTCTCTCTCTCTCTCTCTCCTCTCTCTCTCTCTCTCCTCTCTCTCTCTCTCTCCCTCCAAGCTTAAGGGGCCCATACACGTTCAAAAAAAGCGTCAAAATTTTGCATCAAAATTTTGATGCAAAATTTGAGTGTGTGTGGGACGTTTTGATGTCAAAAAAAGATTTGAAGCAAAATTTTGATGGATCAAATCCGTTTGATTTTTTTTTGACGAGTCGTCAAATTTTTGATGGGTGTGTGGGCTCCTGTCAAAATTTTGATCAAACTTTTTAGTTCGCAGGTGACTGACGAGGAGATAGGATCACCATGTCTGTGAAGAAGGAGACCGAAAATAAATTTTTGATTGAAGTTTTCGACCCCTTGATTATTCTACCTTTTTTTTATTCGACTCCTTGCAAATTCAACCCCTTATTTATTTGACCCTTTTACTTATTTGATCGTTTTATTATTCAACCCTTTGATTATTCTACCTCTTTCTTGCACCCGTTGAAATACTAACACTAGAGAGCTATTGGGTCCTTTGACTGTCCAGACAGTGCTACATTGGATCCATCTCTCTGGTTACGGTTAATTTTTCTTTAGCCACGAATGAAAAAATGCAGGATTTCTTTGTATTAGTGCACATACACACATATATCTATGAAATATATGCATACAAACACACGCACACACATACACACACACACACACACACACACACATATATATATATATATATATATATATATATATATATATATATATATACTGAAAAACTTGAAATGTTTCATTTTTCCTTGTATCCTTTCCTCACTGGGCTATTTTCCCTGTTGGGACCCGTGGGCTTGTAGCATATCCTGCTTTTTCTACTAGGGTTGTAGCTTGGCAATTAATAGTAAATAGTAAATGACCGAAAACATTATATTTTTACCGAGAATTTCCGATTAAAATTATGGTTTTTTTAAGTGTTAACTATTTGTAATCACAGGTTTCATTGTCAACGAAGAACTCTTGTTGTTGTTGTTGTTCTTTGTTTTGTTAT
Organism: Palaemon carinicauda; assembly: GCF_036898095.1. Classification (NCBI taxonomy): domain Eukaryota; kingdom Metazoa; phylum Arthropoda; class Malacostraca; order Decapoda; family Palaemonidae; genus Palaemon; species Palaemon carinicauda. The sequence continues at coordinate 7,078,022 of NC_090768.1, forward strand.
TCATATTGTTTTAGGATGGCTACTACTACTACTACTACTACTACTACTATTATTATTATTATTATTATTATTATTATTATTATTATTATTATTATATCGTGGTAGATCATTTAATTGGTTAACGTATTATTTCACACATTTCACGTTCAAATGAATCGATTTATATTTTTATACCGGTATATATACATACATATATATATATATATATATATATATATATATATATATATATATATATAGACCTGCATTTTATTACAGGGATTTGGAATGGTCTGTAATGTGTATACTTATGTCCTTAGTCTCGTGTATAGCGCTTAGTCATTGGGGTTGTCGGCGAATGTTGAGGGATAAGACCTTCAAAAGTTCAAACTACCAGTGAATGTATTTATGTTGATCAGGCTGACACAAGTCTCTTTTTATAGTTTATATATGAAAGATTTATTTTGATGTCCATTTCCAACGTTTACTAGGATGTTTATCAGAGTCCAATGCCAACACTAGTGCTATGGCCACTGATGCATCCATGTCGAAGATTTTGACGATACTGAATTTTGATGGGAAAAACGCCTATACGTGTGTGGGCAATTATGCATCAAAATTTTGCATCAAAATTTTGATGGGCCCCTTTAGAGTTAGTTTTTGGCTGTTACTCAACTGTTATAGGTAGCATTACTTGTTGAAAGAGTTCTCTCTCTCTCTCTCTCTCTCTCTCTCTCTCTCTCTCTCTCTCTCTCTCTCTCTCCAAGCTTAGTTAGTTTCTGGCTGTTACTCAACTGTTATAGGTAGCATTACTTGTTGAAAGAGCTCTCTCTCTCTCTCTCTCTCTCTCTCTCTCTCTCTCTCTCTCTCTCTCTCTCTCTCTCTCCAAGCTTAGAGTTAGTTTTTGGCTGTTACTCAACTGTTATAGGTAGCATTACTTGTTGAAAGAGCTCTCTCTCTCTCTCTCTCTCTCTCTCTCTCTCTCTCTCTCTCTCTCTCTCTCTCTCTCTCTCCAAGCTTAGAGTTAGTTTTTGGCTGTTGCTCAACTGTTATAGGTAGCATTACTTGTTGAAAGAGCTCTCTCTCTCTCTCTCTCTCTCTCTCTCTCTCTCTCTCTCTCTCTCTCTCTCTCTCCAAGCTTAGAGTTAGTTTTTGGCTGTTGCTCAACTGTTATAGGTAGCATTACTTGTTGAAAGAGCTCTCTCTCTCTCTCTCTCTTCTCTCTCTCTCTCTCTCTCTCTCTCTCTCTCTCTCTCTCTCTCTCTCTCCAAGCTTAGAGTTAGTTTTTGGCTGTTACTCAACTGTTATAGGTAGCATTACTTGTTGAAAGAGCTCTCTCTCTCTCTCTCTCTCTCTCTCTCTCTCTCTCTCTCTCTCTCTCTCTCTCTCTCTCTCTCTCTCCCCAAGCTTGGAGTTAGTTTTTGGCTGTTACGCAACTATTGTAGGTAGCATTACTTGTTGAAAGAGCTCTCTCTCTCTCTCTCTCTCTCTCTCTCTCTCTCTCTCTCTCTCTCTCTCTCTCTCTCTCTCCAAGCTTGGATTTGTTTTTGGGCTGTTACTCAACTATTGTAGGTAGCATTACTTGCTGAAAGAGCTCTCTCTCTCTCTCTCTCTCTCTCTCTCTCTCTCTCTCTCTCTCTCTCTCTCTCTCTCTCTCTCTCCCCAAGCTTGGAGTTAGTTTTTGGCTGTTACGCAACTATTGTAGGTAGCATTACTTGTTGAAAGAGCTCTCTCTCTCTCTCTCTCTTCTCTCTCTCTCTCCTCTCCTCTCTCTCTCTCTCTCTCTCTCTCTCTCTCTCTCTCTCTAAAAAAAAGAACATCACTAGAAAATTAAAAAATGGGAGGGCCACAAAACGGTAATTCTTATACTACCGATGGGAAACTATTCATCAGATAACATCTCTCTCTCTCTCTCTCTCTCTCTCTCTCTCTCTCTCTCCTTTGAATAACGCGCATGGTTACATGTGCCAAGATCAAACAGTTCCTACATTATCGTTGTTTTTGCCTTTTGCCTATTTTTACCCACATTAGTTTACGTCTCTTCATTTTCATTTATTTTATCCTTCACCTCTCCCTTCCTTCGGTTATATCTTCGTGTTCATTACGAGTATTTTCTTCCTAGTCTTTGTCGTTCATTCTAAGCCATCCATTTCATGTCTCGGCAATTGTTTGGGATCTAGTATTTTTTTCTTTATTCCTTTCATTCTATCATAGTACCTTTGACGTTGCTTGACAAAGGGAAAACCATTTTAATTTAAAGTTGACGGAGGAGTAGAAACCACTCTCTCTCTCTCTCTCTCTCTCTCTCTCTCTCTCTCTCTCTCTCTCTCTCTCTCTCTCTCTCTCTCTCTCTCCTTTGTTCTATCTCTCTATCACAGCTTCCACAATAATTATATTCACATTACAATACATATGAATATAATATTAAACAAAACTACTAAATATCGTATTGAAAGTTAAATACTTTGTACATTTTATGCGATTACTTGTCATTATGTTCATTTAATGACGAATTTAGATTGAAATAATAACGTACACTGGTCTTATAGAACGTTATTTACAAACGTTAAAAGTTAAGATAGACCAGCGCAGAGCTAATGGATACAATATGGCGCCCTTATCTCACGTGACCGAATCCGACCAATCACGCTCGACCGGATTGGGGAGAGAATGACCAATCCACGGCTCTGGATCACCGTAAATTAGGTTTGGGGTCAAAATTACCAAGTTGGCATTATATTATTATTATTTTTTGCCTAGCTACAATCTTAATTGGAAAAACAGGATGCTATAATCCAAGAGGCTCCAACAGGGAAAATAGCCCAGTAAGGAAAGGAAACAAGGAAAAATATAATATTCTAAGAACAGTAACAACATTAAGATACATTGAGATTGATCATTTCTTCCTGGCAGTCACTGGAGACCTAATATTTATACGTCTTGCTTGTTTAACCCTACTGACCTTTCTTAACAAGACAGCTCTTTAAAGCTTGGAGTGCTTGTTTTCTGTTCTTTGTGTCCCAATGCCTGGATTATGGCGTGTTTAAGGTTTAAAGGTTTAAAGGTCGCTCATGAATGACAGAGGTAAGTGACAGTGACATTGCCCTAGCAAGCTGGACAATGCCATAGAGACTGACCATCTATCGTATGATCAGCGCCCAAGCCCCCTCTCCACCCAAGCTAGGACCAAGGAGGGCCAGGCTATGGCTACTGATGACTCAACAGATAGACCTATGGGCTCCCCCAAACACCCCAGCCTTAGCTCACAAGGATGGTAAGGTTGCAGACACTAATGGCACTAGCGAGATTGAGCGGGACTCGAACCTCCGACTGCCAAACACCAGGCAGAGACGTTACCAATCAGGCCACAACAACCTAACCTGTTCTTGTGTTTCAATGCCTGGATTATGGCGTGTCCAATGTTTTTAATGAGAATACGCTAATATTTTAAGATATAATGCTAAGTATATATTGGGCATTGTGTATATATATATATATATATATATATATATATATATATATTTATTTATATATATATATATATATATATATATATATATATATATATATATATATATATATATATATATATATATATATCAGATTGTATTTCGAAGCCATGCGGTTTATTATAATGATTTTTCACGAAATCAAGGAATCGGCCGGTGGTTTACTGCTTTTGATAATTTTAATTTTAATTTCAAAGCTCCACCATGCTCGAGAAAAGACGAAACCTATGAATTAATTACATAAATGAATGAAAAGTTATATATGATAACATCCCCAATTTTACAAACATTTATTTGTTTACTTTATATACATCACCTTCCAGAAAAATTTATTTTCCCTGAACTTTTCCTACCACCTTTTCATGCAGTATTTCTTATGCTTGTGGAAGGCTCATCATATTTAAAGCTTTAAAGGCAGATCATGAATGGCACAGGCAAGGTACAGTAATATTACCATATCAAGTCAGGACAATGGCCTAGAGATTGACCATATATATATATATGATCAGCGCCCAAGCCCCCTCTCCACCCAAACTAGAACCAAGGAGGGCCAGGCAATGGCTGCTGATGACTCAGCAGATAGACATATAGGCTCCCCCTAACATCCCATCCTTTGCTCACAAGGATGGTGAGGTTGCAGCGACCAAACAAACTAATGAGTTTGAACGAGACTCTAACCCCAGTCTGGCGTTCACCAGTGAGGGACGTTACCACATCGGCCACCACAACCCCATTATATTATATATTGATATATTACGTATTGATTGGGTGTGTGCGAGTGGTCCATCATTTAGTAGTATAGTATCCTTATAATAGTCAGAAAGTTAAGTTAAGTTAAAGTTAAAGGTGTTTGGTTTCAGTTCCAGTTTCATCAGAATAGTTGCTCACCAGAACGTCAGCTGGGCAAGCCCAACCCCCCACTGTGGTGCCCAACCACAGCAGTGGCCTCCCAAGTAAACAGCTGAAACTCACGGTCCAGGGCGGGGATCGATCTGCTGCCTTGCGAATGCCTGGCGAACGCGTTACCACTGTACTAGCCAGGAGATATTTGAATTACCAGTTGGACTCAACTTCATCTATAACGGAAATGAGACGTCTTAAGCAGCAAAACCACAGTGTTTATCCCAGGGAGGTCATTTCCTTATATCCTCAATAAGAAATGCCAAAGGCTAATATTTTTCTTATTTTAAGAAATCGAATAGATAAGTAAGACTAGGCCTATATGACAGTGATCGAGTCTTTGAAAAAAAAAAACGGTTGCTGAAAAAAATTTCCCAAAATGTCTCTTTTGACTTGTACAGTACCGCAAAGTCTGTCTCTCTCTACCATTAGTATCAATATCACTACAATGTGAGCCTCTGGAAATCAAATTAGACTTTTCATGGAATAGTTCAATGACTCCATTTCTATAAAATGAGTCTTCCCTTTCTATTCCAGTTTTGAAAATGAGCACAGTCGTGGTCTTTTGGTATTTCCTAAGTTGCGTATTAAGAAAGGAAATCCCTTTGTTAAATCCCTAGATTGCTCAACTTAAAACGTCTCATATCCGTTATGAAAGAAGTGGAATCTAATTTCCTATTCAAATATCTTTTCTCAATTTTATGAATAAACCCTTACCAGGTCTCTGACTTCAAGGAGTTTCCTAGGTATACATAATTCTGTTGTACTTCTGGCCAACTACCATTCTTCCCTAAAGCGATATTTTTTTTAAATTTTGTGTAGCCCAATTTCCTAAATTTGTGGTCTTCAGTGTGTGGAATACCATTTCATAGAATTGTGTACTTTATATTGTTGTTTTTTTTCTGATTCATCCTTTTGACTTGTGGTTGGTTTTAGCAAAAGTAAAATTGTGTACAATTTATCGCGTCGAAGGAATCAAATTTTTTCTCGAGTTGTGCACAACTCAATTCGTGTATGTATATAGTCTATCATTTTCTGAAATATAAGCTTTTTATTGTATAATTCATTCTTTCCTATATAAATGTACTTTTCATATTACCTTGTGCTTATGTGTTCCAATATTTTCCAGATTTTTATACTTTTACACTATTTATGTGGTCTAATATTTCCAGTTTTTTTATACTTTAACCCTATATATTAGGACCATTCTGTCATCTTTCCATTGACTGACTAAATCCATAGAGGATTCATTGGTGAAATCTAACCGAGGCCCTTTACGTCAATAGGCGCAGGAGATTTAATGATGTATTAAGATATTTTACCAATTTTCATGGAACCGTATTCATCTATTGCATGTTTATGAGCAATTTCCATTATTCCCAGGAGACGGTTTTTATGCTTTTTCGTTGCAGTTGCAAAGCACAAGAGACGAGAGAGAGCTTGGCTTCACGGTTGAGTCCTGGTCTGGATATGAGCTGTGTGGGACTGTGGGGTCGCCTTTAACCCGCGCTAAAACACCTTTCATTCACCTTTGTATCTCCTAGTCCGTTTTCCTCCCTTTTCTCCCTGGCTCGGGTTTGCCGTGTTTTCATATATATTTATTATCTACAATTTTATATATATATTTTTAAATGGAATACATTTCGTTGTTAGTAAAGAAGGAAAAAAATAGAAATTAAATCGTAACCGGTTTTGCTTCTCTTCAGTCATTTTTCTCGAAGATATATATATATATATATATATATATATATATTATATATATATATATATATATATATATATATATATATATATATATATTAAAATAACCCATATAATTTTGGGTCTCTAATCCCGAGCTCGTTAAGAGAATACAGACATTAATGTATCATATATATATATATATATATATATATATATATATATATATATATATATATATATATATGGGTATGTGTGTGTGTGGTTTATTTGAATATGAAAAACACGCCTAAGTGTGCAAAATTCATCATATATAATATATATATATATATATATATATATATATATATATATATATTATATACAGTATATGCAATATATATACTGTATACGTATATATATATATATAATTTGCATGGAATATAAAACGTTCTCATTGAAGTTCTTTGAACCTCAATTCCATCCTCCTTTCTTCCCTTTATTAATCTCTGGATTTTCATTAGTTGCTTCTCTCTACAATTCCTGAATAGTTTTTAATATTAATTGATGGTTTCTCCTGGGATATTACTTCTTTACTTCGTGTGTTTAGTGAATCATGGGAGCAATTGCAAAAGATAGTAGATGATTTGATTATGGGACGAGATACCCCTTAAATGGTTAGGAACTCATTCCAAGACCAAAGGCAACCATATTATTAATTCTCTAGGTTGTTTGGAAATGAAATTGATATGATTCTTACTGTAATGCGTTTTGTGTGTGTGTGTATATATATATATATATATATATATATATATATATATATATATATATATATATATATATATATATATGTAAATATCACCCACGAATGGCATTTAATACCGAATTCTATCTTGGGAATATATATCCACTTGGAATTCATTTTATGGTAACAGCTTCTGGCCGGGTGGTGATTCGAACCACCACCTGTACGGCTAGAAACCATGCTGGCAGGGACCCTACCGACTCAGCTATCAAGAGTCTCTCTTGATAGCTGAGTCGGTAGGGTCCCTGCCAGCATGGTTTCTAGCCGTACAGGTGGTGGTTCGAATCACCACCCGGCCAGAAGCTGTTACCATAAAATGAATTCCAAGTGGATATATATTCCCAAGATAGAATTCGGTATTAAATGCCATTCGTGGGTGATATTTACATTAATTAAAATCACGTGTGCTTGTGATATATGTTCATATATATATATATATATATATATATATATATATATATATATATTATATACATATATACATACATATATATATATATATATATATATATATATATATATATATATATATATATGTATGTATATATATATGCATATATATATATATATATATATATATATATATATATATATATATATATATTCTTTCTCAGTGGGGATACTTTAACGTGATGAAAGGGTTTGTGTATGGCCATGATGAGCAAGCTGTACTAGTAAGAGCCAACCATACTCGGTTGGTTTGGTTCGAGCGATCAAGCGAAAATGTCTATCTCTCTCTTTACACAATGTAGGTTAATGTCGATCACAACCCTTAATGTTCTGCCTGTAATTTGTTTGAATTGCTCGACCAGTGTACCCTCATCTTTCCCTTAAAAATTCACCTTTAATTTACGAGCTATTATAACGTTTCCCGTCTTTGGACCTCATTCTTTTAATTACTAGTATGAGGTTTTTCCTCGTCTACTTTTTCTTCTTCAGTTCTCTCCACTTCTCGTCGCTTTCCTTTGTGATATGTTCTCCCTGGAGGAGACCATTCCCATTTTCTCCTCTGCATTATGATTTCCATACTTTATTTGTTTCCTTAGATTCCGTCGAGAATTCATTGACGTCTTTGTGTTATTGTTTCGTCTTTTTAGAAATTTCGTAATCTTGTCTCTTTTACCATCCGATTTCCTTAATTCTCCCCCTTTGTTATGGTATGATTCTTCCAAGCTTGAATTAATTTAACAAATATTCTTATCATAGTATACGGTGTTGTTTAATGAAGTGGTTTGTTTTCTCTCCCTCTGTCTCTCTTCCCCTCTGTCTTTTTTTATAGAAAGGAATGATTTGAATTAGTGTACATCTTTTTTTATTTGAGATGAGGTTCGTTGATCTCAGATATTCCTTCTTTGTTTTTCGTTGAAACTTCCAAACCTTGCAATTGTCATGAAAATTAGATTCGCTAGATTTCTGTTCACGCAATGTTTGATTTTTTTTCTATTTTACTAAGCTCTCTCTCTCTCTCTCTCTCTCTCTCTCTCTCTCTCTCTCTCTCTCTCTCTCTCTCTCTCTCTCTCGTCATTACTCTGGAATAATTTTCCCATCTTTTTTGGTCGCCTGAACCAACCTGCTCCACTGCACCTTATATTCGCATTCACTTCCAATGCCTCACTCTCACTCTCTTAGAACCATGATCCTATTCAGCAATCTCTCTCTCTCTCTCTCTCTCTCTCTCTCTCTCTCTCTCTCTCTCTCTCTCTCTCTCTCTCTCTCTCTCTCTCTCTCTCCCAAGAACTCTGATCTTATTTAGCAATTTTTAAGTCTCTCAATGTGTTTTTTTTCATTGGTATGTAAAACCATGTTTGCGTTACTTGTATGATTACAATATTTTATCACATTTCTTCACCAACTGACGCTTATCTTATTAGTAGTGTTATTTCCTGCCATTTATGAAATATAACCTAATACGCTGCTGTAAATCTATTCAATCTGTTTCTCTATCTATCTAGATCTTTAAACTTTTTTCTGTACCTGGTTTCAGAGTACAGCGGTTTTAGTTATACCCGCAGAAACGCTTACTGCCAGACCACATATGTATGTATGTATGTATGTATGTATGTGTGTATGCATGCGCCCTTAGTAACAGAAGGAGGGTAAGTCCTACAAAGAGATGAATAGATGACGTGAAAGATTTAGTGAAAAGGAGAGACTTGAATCCAGGAAGCTCATGAGTCCTTACAGTGCAAAGGTGAATGACGCTTCTGGTTAACCTTCTGTTTAGGTGTAATAAGCGACTGATATCTCCCCTATAAAATATAGGATATATATATATATATATATATATATATATATATATATATATGTATATTTATACATATATATAATATGTATAAATATATATATATATATATATATATATATATCGTGTATATATGTATATTTATACATATATATATATATATATATATATATATATATATATATATATATATATCTTTATATCTTTCCGGTCACGCCCAATGTCATTGCTAGACTTATAACTCCCGTCCCTCGGGTAGGGGGAGAGATGGAAATGGTGAAATCTGTGTGCGTGTATGTGCATATCTAAACATTTACCCGTCCTTTTAGAGTTAGACGGATCGCGGACATTAGTTAAAGGATGAATGTGGCAGTGAAATGTGTTGGTCTCGGGAGTCTACCCTTTATGTTAAAAATGGCTCATTAGGTGAAAATGAACACACATCTTTATATGTATGTATATATACATACATATGTTTACGTATACTCATATATCTATCTATCTATCTATCTATCTATCTATTTATATATATATATATATATATATATATATATATATATATATATATATATATATATATATATATATAGATCGAGATCTAGGTAGGTAAATATAGGCCACTGTGGATGATGTGTATAAGAAACTGAGATAGCTGGTGCTAACGAAACTCTAATAGGAAATTATATAACATTTATTTGTTCCTTTATTATTATTATTATTATTATTATTATTTGCTTCGTGGGTTGTTGTGGCCTGATTGGTAACGTCTCTGCCTGGTGTTTGCCAGTCGGGGGTTCGAGTCCCGCTCAGTCTCGTTAGTGCCATTAGTGTCTGGAATCTTACCATCCTTGTGAGCTAAGGTTGGGGGGTTTTGGGTAGCCTATAGGTCTATCCGTTGAGTCATCAGCAGCCATTTGCCTTGCCCTCCCTGGTCCTAGCTTGTGTGGAGAGGGGACTTGGGCGCTGATCATATAAAATATGGTCAGTCTCAAGGGCATTGTCCTGATTGCTAGGGCAATGTCACTGTCCCTTGCCTCTGCCATTCATGAGTCCCTGACTGGTGATCGCCAGACTGGAGTTCGAGTCCAACTCAAACTTGTTAGTTCCTTTAGTGTCTGCAACCTTACTATCATTGTGAACTGAGGATTGAGGTTTTGGGGGTAGCCTATAGGTCTATCTGCTGAGTCATCAGCAGCTATTTACTGGCCCTCCCTGGTCCTAGCTTGGATGGAGAAGGGTTTGGGCGCTGATCCTATCATATGTATTGATCAGTCTCTAGGGCAGTGGTTCCCAACCTTTTTTCTGTCATTTCCCCCCTGCACCCAGTTCAACCATCCAGATTTCCCCCTTCATGCCCCGCCCAGCCCTCATGCCCACTCGCCTGCCTCAGAAATGGGCATGACACTCCAATTCTCCCCTTGAATATCATGTCAGTGAGAAATGATATGATCATATCACAATTGAATGGCTAACAACAAATTACCGCACGTACTATGTGGACATTTTCTGCTTGTTTTAGTTAGTAGGTAGTATAATTATTTCCCCCCTGGAAGCTTCAAATTTCCCCCCAGGGGGAAATTTCCCCCAGGTTGGGAACCACTGCTCTAGGGCATCGTCCTGCTTGCTAGGGCATTGTCACTGTCCCTTACCTCTGCCATTTATGAGTGTCCTTTAAAGCTTTTAAGCACAGATATTGAAAAAAAGTTGTATTCACGTGCCCTTCTATATCGCTTTCAGGCACACTTTCCCACGACAAATTCATTTGGTGTTATTTTCCCCAGCAATAACGGTACAATGTCTCGCTATGAATATTCCACCAACGGCACTGCACCAATAAAGATAAAGAACAAACGGAACGTAATTTTTAAGCATTATTCTATTTACACACGCTTGGGTACATTTTTGCTTAGCAAGACATCCATAGACATAAACATATATACATACATACAGTATATTCTTTGGCATGTAATTTATTATGATTTCAAATTATATCCAGTTTCGGTATACTTGTTCATTTTATTTTATTTTACTTTAATTGTTCATTACTTCGCTTGTAATTTTATATTTCTTTGTTTCCTTTCCTCACTGGACTATTGTTCCCCGTTGCAGCCCTTGGGCTTGTAGCATCCTGCTTTCCAAATAGGATTGTACTTTAACTAATAATAATAATAATAATAATAATAAATAATAATAGTGAATAATAATTAATAATAATGATACTAAATAATATTAATAGTAAATAATGATACTAAATAATATTAATAGTAAATAATAATATTAATAATAATAATAATAATAACTAATAAATAATGATAATTATCGTCAATATGAAGAAGGAATTCGTGGAGATTGACGTTACTCTTAGACGATGATACGGAAAACACCACAGTGGTGAGATAGGTTTATGGTACTGCATTTCGTTTGTCTTCTAGGAAATAATTCCAATTACAAATTGATAAATTTTTATAACTTTTTTAGTTTAGCTTTAAAGCAGGACTTCGTACGAGAGAGAGAGAGAGAGAGAGAGAGAGAGAGAGAGAGAGAGAGAGAGAGAGAGAGAGAGAGAGAGAATCATGCGCGTGAATGTTCATGTGTCACCATCGTTAAAAGATACGTTTCTGAATCTTATAGGTAAAATGGCACAGTATGGTAGACAAGCGAACTGTATTAATATTGCAAGCTAGTTTCCCTTCTCTTTCATCCTATAAGGGAATCAGTTCCTTGCATTCCCACATATTTCTTTCCTTTAAACATTTCCTGGAAATGGTGAAGGGAAAACAATTACCACCTCCAGCTCGTATTATTATTATTATTATTATTATTATTATTATTATTATTATTGTTGTTGTTGTTGTTGTCGTTTTTGTTTTTGTTTTTGTTGTTGTTGTTGTTGTTGTTATTTATATTTTCGAGTCCGTTCCTTTATTTGTATATCTGTGTGTCTGTAGACAGGATTGTGTCAAAACTACTCGACTGATTTTGACGAAATTGTCACCGCAGATAGATCTTATAAGACGGCCCCATTAATTTTTTGAGATGATCTGGATCCGGATGCTAGATCCTGATTTGCATTTTTTGCCACTTTAAGAATAACGTTAAAACAAACTGACGTACTTTTACGAAATTTTCATCACAGATATATATATATATATATATATATATATATATATATATATATATATATATATATATATATATATATATATATATATATATTAGGTCATGGACGTCTCCATTAACTTTGGGAAATGATCCGGTACCGGATCTGGATTCTAGATCCGGGTTTGCAATTTTCACAATTTTAAAGATTACTTCAAAACAAATTGACACATCGGATTTTCACCTTTTTTTCACAATGGATAGATATTATGCATCAGAATAAATCATGAAATTTTGGAAGTGATCATAATTCTGGATCAACATTGCACTTTTCACCATCTACTGTACAGACATAGTATTAAAAGTGGGAGACGATAAACGTTGGCAATATTTATTGGCAAAGTCTTAAATCTGTAATTGGTCCTGTTATTATTATTATTATTATTATTATTATTATTATTATTATTATTATTATTATTATCCAAACAATAACCCTACTTGGAAGAGCATGAAAATGTAAGCCCAAGATCTCCAACAGGGAAAAATAGCCGGGTGACGAAAGGAAATAAGGAAATAAATTAAATACAAGGGAAGCAATTTTTCCCTTCCTTTACAACCATCATGAGCCCAGAAGGAGGAACAGATTCGAGGGATATGGAACTATCAAAGGCCAAAGCTTCAAATTATCTTTAGCGTGAGGCTTTACAAAAGATACGTGTCGTTGCTTGTGTAATTTGAAATATCTTCAGCTATGAATGGTTATCATTTCGTTCTGTTGGGAGACAAGCGCAAGGAGTACTTGAGTGTACCACTTACACGGAATATGTAAGCACTCTTACTCACAATTACTTTATCTTCCTCGGTCTGATGAAATAGACCGTGTTTAGCTTTTCGCTAAAGCATTATTCATTAAGTAGTGTACGCGACTCGTCATAAATGACAGATAAATATTTAGATAGATATGCACATACATGCACACGCATCCCCTCTCACCAGGATATGACTACTTCCTCTCTACCCCTTTGTCAGAGGAACTGGGTAAGTTGAGCTTGACCGAATATATATATATATATATATATATGTATATATATATATATATATATATATATACACACATAGCCAGACACTTGCTCTTTATTATATAGTGAAGATGATTAGATAATAGAATGACCTTTTACGTGGTTTTCATCTTGTCATTAAAAAAAATGGCTAACAGGAATTATATTTCAATCGTTGAGTACTAGTTACTGCAGGTTTAGAGTCTTAAATAAACATTATTACTGAAATTTCAGATCCTTATGAAAGGGTAGCAGGTTGTGTTTCATTGGGAAAGCGTAGTTGGCCACAGCCCGGCTTCAGCTTTAACTTTCTGCAAAATGCATTCAAGTAGACTTCAACTCAATGTAGAGAAAGTCTCGCTTAGGGAGTAAACAAGGAGCTGCTAGGTAATCTCTCTCTCTCTCTCTCTCTCTCTCTCTCTCTCTCTCTCTCTCTCTCTCTCTCTCTCTCTCTCTCTCTCGTATTTGCATAATCGCTCATTGCCATGATTCATTAGTTAATGAAACACGACTTCCAATTTTTTTATATGAAAGAAGTTTTCTCCTAATTATCTAGGAATGATTAAATTTCTGGTGCCAGAAATACTTTTTCAAATTTATGGAAAATTAAATAATGTATATTGCAGATTTTTAGACACCTTTTTTCAGTCCATATCAGGAAAAAACTAGCTCAAACGATACCTCATTAACAGTAATTTCGTAAAAAACTGCTTATTTTACTTCACTTTTTTCCCTTCTGTTCGATCATTGTACATCCGTTCTCTATTAAGATCAAAATAATGAAATAGAAAATCTTTTATTCTATTTTTTTCCTTCTTCTTTCCTCTCTGAAAGTTAACGAAGAAACGGAAGTGTCTGTGTTCTCGGCTCTGTTGCTTATCATGAAAGGCCACAGACAATGAGAAGAGACTCGTCGGTGGCGTCACAAGTTTTAAGCCTTTTGTAATCCCGTCTTCAAATGTCACTCTCACGAATGTCCTCCAGAGTGTCGAGAGGCTCTTGGCGGTTCATTCGTTTTGCCCTTCTTGGGAAGGGTGGGTAGGTTGCCTGGCTTTCACTTTCCTCCCCCAAATGGCTTGCATTTCACTGTCCTTTCCGATGGGAAGCTTTTCATTCTCCTCCCCAATAGTCAGCTTTTCACCATCTCCCAATACAATGGCGTGGTTTTCCCTCTCATGCCCAATAGCCGGTTTTTCACTCTACTCCCCAATGGCCTGCTTTACATTCTCCTCAATGGCCTGCTTTTCACCCTCCTCCCCAATGGCCTGCTTTTAAATCTCCTCCACAAAGACATTCTTTTCACTCTCCTCCCCAATGAACTGTTTTTCACGTCCCTCGCCAATTATCTGATGTCCACTCTCCTACCCAATATTCTGCTTTTCACTCTCCTCCCCAATGGCCTGCTTTTCACTCTCCTCCCCTATGGTCGGCTTTTCATTCTCCTCCTCAATGGCATGCTTTTCACTCTTCTACCAAATAGCTTGCATTTCACTGTCCTTTCCGATGGGAAGCTTTTCACTCTCCTCCCCAATGGTCGGCTTTTCATTCTCCTCCTCAATGGCATGCTTTTCACTCTTCTACCAAATAGCTTGCATTTCACTGTCCTTTCCGATGGGAAGCTTTTCACTCTCCTCCCAATGGCCTGCTTTTCCTTCTCCTCCCTAGATGGCCTACTTTTCATTCTCCCCAATAGTCAGCTTTTCACCATCTCCCAATACAATGGCGTGGGTTTCCCTCTCGTGCCCAATACCCGGTTTTTCACTCTACTCCCCAATGGCCTGCTTTACATTCTCCTCAATGGCCTGCTTTTCACCCTCCTCCCCAATGGCCTGCTTTTAAAACTCCTCCACAATGACATTATTTTCACTCTCCTCCCCATTGGACTGTTTTTCACTTTCCTCCCCAATTATCTGATGTCCACTCTCCTACCCAATAGTCTGCTTTTCACTCTCCTCCCCAATGGTCGGCTTTTCATTCTCCTCCTCAATGGAATGCTTTTCACTCTTCTACCAAATGGCCAGCTTTTCATTCTCCCCAATTGTCGGATTTTCACTCTCCTCCCTAATGGCCTCCTTTTCAATTTTTTCCTCAATGGTTTGCTTTTTACTACTTCACAATAGCCTTTTCAATTTCCTCCTCATTTGTTTGCTTTTTACTACTCCCCAATAGCCTTTTCAATTTCCTCCTCAATTGTTTGCTTTTTACTACTCCCCATTAGCCTTTTCAATTTCCTCCTCAATTGTTTGCTTTTTACTATTTCCCAATAGCCTTTTCAATTTCCTTCTTAATGGTTTGCTTTTTACTACTCCTCAATAGCCTTTTCAATTTCCTCCACAATAGTTTGCTTATCACTCTCTTAACGAATGGCTTACTTTTCACTCTCCCACCCAATGGCCTGCATTTTACTCTCCTCATCTATAACCTGCTTTTCATTCTCCTCCCCAATAGCCTGCTTTTCACTCTCCTCCAAATGGCTTGCTTTTCACTCTCTTCCCCAATGGTCGTCTTTTCGCTCTCTTCCCCAATGGCCTACTTTTCACTCTCATCCCCTGTGATCTTTTCACTCTCTTCTGCAATGTCCTGCTTTTCACTCTCCTTACTAATGGTCTGTTTTTCACTCCCCTCACCAAAGACCTGATTTTCCTGCTTTTCACTATCCTCTCTAATGACCTGCTTTTCACTCTCCTTTCCAGTGGCCATCTTTTTAGTCTCTTCCACAGGGGGCTGCTTTTCATTCTTCCCCCCAATTGCCTGCTTTTCATTCTCACCCCCCCCCCCTCAATGGTTTGCTTTTTATTCTCCTCCCTTATGGCCTGGTTTCTATTCTCCTCCCCAATAGTCTGGTTTTCATGCATCTCCCCAATGGCCTGTTTTTCACTCTCGTGCCCAATGGCCTGCTTTTTACTCTCCTCCCCAATGCCCTGTTTTTCAATCTCCTCTACAATGGTCTCTGCTTTTCACTCTCCTCCCCAATAGCCTGTTTTTCACCTTCCCAATTATCTGATGTTCACTCTTTTTCTCAATGGCCTGCTTTTCACTCTCCTCTTGAATGGTCTGCTTTTCACTCTCCTCCCCAATGGTCTGCTTTTCATTCTTCTCAATGGCATGGTTTTCACTCTTCTCCCAAATGGCCAGCTTTTCATTCTCTTTCCCAATGGGTCGATTTTCCCTCTCCCCCGCATGGCTTGCTTTTCACTCTCCTCCCCAGTGGCCTGCTTTTCACTCTCCTCTTCAATGGTCTGCTTTTCACTCCTCCCCAATAGCCTGGTTTTCACCTTCCTCCCCAATTATCTGATGTTCGCTCTCCTCCCCCAATGGCCTGTTTTTCACTTTCCTCCCCAATGGTCTGCTTTTCACTCTCCTCTTCAATGGCATGCTTTTTACTCTCCTCCTCAATGGTCTGCTTTTCACTCTCCTCTTCAATGGTCTGCTTTTCACTCTCCTCCCCAATGGTCTGCTTTTCATTCTTCTCCTCAATGGCATGGTTTTCACTCTTCTCCCAAATGGCCAGCTTTTCATTCTCTTTCCCAATGGGTCGATTTTCCCTCTCCCCCCGCATGGCCTGCTTTTCACTCTCCTCCCCAGTGGCCTGCTTTTCACTCTCCTCTTCAATGGTCTGCTTTTCACTCTCCTCCCAAATGGCCAGCTTTTCATTCTCTTTCCCAACGGGTCGATTTTCCCTCTATCCCCGCATGGCCTGCTTTTCACTCTCCTCTTCAACGGTCTGTTTTTCACTCTCCTTCCAATGGCCTGCTTTTCACTCTCTTCGCTGATGTCCTACTTTTCAATCTCCTCCCTAATGGCCTGCTTTTCACTCTCCTCACCAATGCCCTGCTTTTCACTCTCCTCACCAATGCCCTGCTTTTCACTCTGCTCACAAATCGTTTTTTTTTTTTACTCTCTTCCCAAGTTGTCCGCTTTTCACTTCCCTCACCAGTGGTCGCCTTTTCACTCTCTTCGGTAACGGCCCGCTTTTTAGTCTCCCCCCCCCCTCCCAATGGTCTTTTCACTAACTACTGCAGTGGCTTACTTTTCACTCTCCTCACCAATGGCCTGTTTTCACTCTCCTCTCCAATGGTGTGCCTTTCACTCAAGTCCTCAATGACCTGCTTTTTACTATTCTCCCCAAGGACCTGCTTTTCGCTTTAGTCCCCAATGGTCTGCTTTTCTCTCTCCTCATCAATGACCTGCTTTTCACTCTCCTCCCCAATGGCCTGCATTTCAGTCCTAATGTCCTCCTTTTCACTGTCCTCCCCAATGGCCTGCTTTTCACTATCCTCCCAACATTCTCATATACTCGTATGTCAGTCTTTTCGTCCTTGCGAAGACTTTGTTCTTAATCATCTGAATTGTTTCTATTATTTCCAAAGTTCAAACTTGCCTCGAATATTTTTATATTGAACATTTCGACATATGTCTTTCTTTTTAGTTTATATATGAAAGATTTATTTTAGTGTTGTTACTGCTCTCAAAATATTTTATATAAATTTTTCGTTACTTCTCTAGTAGTTTATATATTTGTTTATTTCCTTTCCTCACTGGGCTATTTTTTCCTGTTGGAGCCCTTGGGCTTATAGCATCCTGCTTATCCAACTAGGGTTGCAGTTTAAATAATAATAATAATAATAATAGTTTATTGTCCACTAAACTAGGTGAAAAGAAAAATCTTTATGCACGACTCGCTTGTCTGCTGAATAATAATAATTAATAATGATAATAATAATAATAATAATAATAATAATAATAATAATAATAATAATAATAATAATAATAATAATAATAATTCTTTTGTAGTTTGGCTTATCAATTTTGTTTATAAATTCGATTATTCTTTTATAAGAGGCTTAGGTAGAATTTCTCTCTTTGTTTAGATTATGTATTTTTTTTTTAAATAGTTCATTTTGACTGAATTGCTTACATTTAAATTATTTATTTCGTATTAGATTTTTTAATTATTGCAATTATTAAGTCGTCTTCCACTTTGAAATGGAAGCTCTTTGTTCATGGGGAGGTTATGAAAAGTTTGAGATTTGTTAACACTAGAATGCCCGATGGAGTTCTTCCATATATTTTTATGAATCCTTTCGTGACTTTTATTGATTTTGAGAGTATTACATCATACAAGTGTAGAAAATTTACTGGATTACTTTAGATATAATTTTTACAGATTTTGTAAAGGATGCCCAAGGGAGTCATTTTGACTCCTTTCTGTGAAACTCTTCTTAAATCATAGGAATCCCATTTTCTGATAATTTTACATTATGTGTTGAAGATTATAAGATAATGTTTGCTTTATTACAAGCTGACAAATGTTGTATTTCACTATTTTTCTAATTCTATGCACACATTTCCTTGTGATTCAAGTAAATTTTTTACTGGAAATTTTCAAGAAACATAACATTTTGTATTTTAGTGATATTCATCGAATGATTACATACTTTCTCTCCTCGTTTTCATTATCCTTGTATGAATGCAACATTCATACATATGGCAGCAGTTGTTTGTTATTATCACTGAGAACGAGAGAAAAGAAAATTTGGTGAATTATTTTCAAGAAGAGGCGGCCTTTCTCAGGAGCAGATTCTTTCTGCTCTAAATAATATTCCTGAAGATGTCTCAGAGTATGAAGATGATTATCTAGATTCAGATGATTATTACCAAAATGAAAGTGAATCCAGTTCATCGGATAGTAAAGTGGAAGAAAAGAAATGTATTTCAGTGGTAAGACTGTATTCAATTTATGGTTTTTATAAACTTATTTTTTATGAATTCATATCAGAATGCTTTACTATTTCATTATAAAAACCCATTCCATATTCTATAGGTAGAGGTAAACGGGGAAAAAGCCCATGTTTTCGAGGGAAACTAGGCCGTAGTCCATGTTCCCATGTACAAGACTTTACAAACCAAGTTGCAGAGCCTAATGCTAGATCAACTGTTCATTTCATTATAAATGAAGAAACAGAAGAGAGTATTTTGGAAGATATTATTGCTTCGGATGGTACAGAGTGGAAGCGAATTCTGGCTGATAAATGCTCAGGTGGCAGACGGTCAGAACAAAATATTTTATAGAAATGCCTGGACCTACAGGCCATGCAAAAAGATGTATCACTGTTGGTACCCCAGCAAGTGCTTGGCGACTAATGATTGACAAATTCATAATACAGCACATCAAAAATCGCACAATTGCTGAAGCTCCCAGACAGAATAAAAGCCAAAATTTCTCTCTAAATGATGAAGAACTTGAAGCATTTACTTTTATGTATGCCCGAGGTGTAGCAGGTACGAATGACAGTCCTGTGCATAGCCTTTGGAGAGATAAATGGGGTATTCCACTATGCAAGCAAGCTATGTCAAGAAACAGATTCTGTGAAATTCTAAGGTTTTTGCTATTTGACTATAAATCTACACGTCCAGAGAGATAGAACTGACAAATTTGTATTATTTTCTACAGTATGGAATAGATTTATAGATAACTGCATTGCTTGCTACAAACCTGGCCCTAATATAACTATTGACGAGCAGCTCTTTCCTAGTAAGGCAAGATGCCCTATTACACAATTTATGGCATCAAAACCTGATAAGTACGGTCAGAAGTATTGGTTAGCTGTAGATAAGGAGAATAAATATCTGGTGAATGGATTTCCTTATGTAGGTAAAGAAGAGCATCGTCCTATAGAAGAGAGGGTCGCTGATTATGTGATCATGAGACCAATGGATCCCTATTTGAATAAAGGGAGAAATGTCACAACAGATAATTATTTTACATCAGTCAACTTAGCCAAGCAACTAAAGAAAAAGGGAACCAGTATCATAGGGACCATGAATAAAATAAGAAGATAAGTGCCTGCGACAGTGAGAACCATGAAAGATAATTTGTATTCTACCAAGCTTTACAAGTAAAAATAAAAGATCTATCAGCCCAATTAAACTTTTATCATTTTTTTCCTAAGACCAATATTATGAGACCTACAACTGAATAAAATCACCCTTTGTTTATGTAATAATGAATATAAGAATCAATATGTAAACTTTTATTTACATAGTTAAGGTTGAAAATATATAGGAGTCAAAATGACTCTCCTTGGGCATCCATGTAGGTAACTAAATTTGGTTATAAGTATTTCTAACAAAACAACATTGAACACATTAATATTACATTGTTTGTATACAAAACTGGTTATAATAATAAAAAGAAAATGATAGAAAACTAATTATTTCCTGAAATAACCAAAAAATCCCGTGGGAGTCAAAATGACTCCCTTTGGGCATCCAGGCACTATGCTAAAGCCGGGCATCCTAGTGTTAAATATCTGAGAGTGGTTTCTGCCCCACAATAACTGTTAAGATTATTATTATTATTATTATTATTATTATTATTATTATTATTATTATTATTTGCTAAGCTACAACCCTAGTTGGAAAAGCAGTGTGCTATAAGCCCAGGGGCTCCAACAGGGAAAATAGCCCAGTGAGGAAAGGGAAAAAGGAAAAATAAATTATTTTAATAAAGGTAACAACATTAAAATAAATATCTCTTATATGAACTATAAAAACTTTAGTTTTCATTTTAAACTATTTTGCTAATTAGAAAATTTACCTTTTTGTAAATAATTTTCGGGATTTTGCAGTAGTTTCGTAAACAACTATTTGATAAACCATATAAATGTTGAAGTTTGTCAATACATATATTGCTAGCACTACAGTGTCCCCTTCGGTAGGATACAGAAAAGGGACTTCAGCACGTACTGTAGGTGCTTGCATTTACACCTATAGGTAACAATTGGGTTGTAATTATAGGATATTGCGTTTTAAGCTTATGTATTCCATTTTTGATAAATAATGGACTACATAGAAATTGTTATCAAAGTCGCATTGTGATTAATCTTTGATATCGATGTAGAATTCAGACCGATTCAGTGAAAGCTAATTCTAATCAAATCAAATTCAACAGCTTAGGGATTCTTGCATTCTCGTTCAGATTTCTCATTTGCTCATGTAGTTATATGGTCAAAATATTGGCATTGGGTGTTGTGCCATATAGGCACGAACCTAACCTCCGGGTAGCTAAGTGGTTGGGACCTAAATCATATTTCAGCGGAAATGAGAGACGAGGGAAGGTGGCCTTAACTGGATGTCAGTCATTTAGTGTGTGGTGAAGATTTAGGATTTTCGTTATTATTATTATTATTATTATTATTATTATTAGTAGTAGTAGTAGTAGTAGTAGTAGTAGTAGTAGTAGTAGTAGTAGTAGTAGTAGTATTGCTATTATTATTGTTTTTGTTGTTACCATTATTATTATTATTATTATTATTATTATTATTATTATTGTTGTTGTTGTTATTATTATTGCTATTATTATTGTTTTTGTTGCTACCATTATTATTATTATTATTATTATTATTATTATTATTATTATTATTATTATTATTATTATAGAGGCCCTTTGCGTCAATAGGCATAGGAGGAGATGATGATGATTATTATTAGTCTAGCTGGAAAAGCAAGATACTACAGTATAAGCCTTAGGGCTCCAATAGGGAAAAATAACCCAGTGATGAAAGGAAACAAGAAAATTAGTAAACTACAAGAGAAGAATAAACAATCAAAATAGAATATTTCACGAACAGTAACAACATTAAATTAGATCCTTCACATATAAACTATAAAAACCAAGAGGAAGAGAAATGTAGTTCGCCCATTAAGTTATTGGTGTCGTATATCTCTCTCTAGAAATCAAGTGTGTTAGAATGTGACGAATTTCATTCATTGGACTTTTTCATTCGTCTTGTTTCAGATAATGAAATATCCCTTTTTTATGTAGATCGAAAGAATATGGATAATTAAAACAAATATTACCAGCTTTGCATAAGCTTTAATTAACTTTTTATTCTAAAGGGAAATCATTCTCTTTTTAAATCCATAAAGTATCCATTGGAAATCACAAACAACCTCCAAGGCTGAACAATACAGCCTGAAAAAGTTACATTCCTATCTTTCAAAATCGAATAACTTGTTGCACAAAACGAGACACATCTTTCATAATTTTCCCGTGAAATATCAGTTTTTAAGTTCTACCTTAAATCTACTAGCAGGAAGATAGATAAATGTAATATGAATTAAATCAACAGAAAATTAAACCAAACCCAAAACATAAATACCAATTATTCATTCGAGATAGTTTGACACATTTCCCTATCATTCTATAGTATACTCTTCAAGATATAAGAATTTTCCTCCCCGAATACGATTTTCTTTGAGATACCATTTTTAAACAAAGATTTCACTTTCATCATGCTATAATTTTTCCAGTTTTCTTGATAGAAGGACAAATAATTTTAACGTTGAAATTCAGAAGAATTCAAGGCTTAATCATATATTTGATCTTGAAACTTGTATTAATGTCTTACATTTGTTATTTAAAGACATTATTGCATCGATCTTAAAAACTTTTATAACGTGTTTGTTTACGTATATGAAATTATAAACACACGTGTGACTGCATGTACACGTGTTTGTTATATATATGAAATTACATTACACGTGTGACCATACACATGCATACATACACACAAACAGACATACATAATAACGGGAACACTGATTTCCAAGGTAGTATTAGGTTAGTTGATACAGTTCATTATTTAGTTGCTTTAATCCTAAAGAAAAATAACTTATTTATTTTTATTGTCTACAGCTTTACTTTTTCGTGGAATTAGTATACAGCCTGAAGTCTGACTACCATTCATTTTACGACTTAAAGTTGTTATAAACATTCATTTGTTGGTCATAATAACCAGCTATTGCTCATGTGCTGCAAGACCAATACACCTTTCTGAAGTAACGCCAGACTACATCGAAGCTCTTATGTATGTATATATATATATATATATATATATATATATATATATATATATATATATTTGTATATTATATATATATATATTATATATTTATACATATATATATGTATGTATATATGTATATATGTAAATATGTATATATATATATATATATATATATATATATATATATATATATATATATATATATATATATACAGTATATTTTAGAGGAGAAAACCAGAATGCAAAAAAAATGTTACACACACA